>NC_136072.1:164899415-165055842 GCF_964261635.1 Lissotriton helveticus
CATGTCTGAACTGGGGTGGCAGAGAGGGCTGAAGAACGGTGATGGATCAAACCCAGATCTTTTGACTGGGTGTGAGTGTTTGATTGGTTCAGATGCTCCGTCCATCACCACCCCCTTTTGTACCGCTTTTGCCACCATAAGTGTGGCAGGGTATGCTCAGACGTGAGTCCCTTGCTCACTTTGCCACTGGATTTAAGCAAGCCCGGCTGAAGACAGCTGTAATCCCAGAAACCGGTTCTGGGAAGCTTGTTTCCGGTCCAGGGAAGGCATGGCTTGGCAGTTCGGGCTTGACTGTTCCGGCTTGACTGTTCCCATGAGGCACAGGATCAGACTGATTTGCATATAGCCATGTCTGAACTGGGGTGACAGCGTGGGCTAAAGAACGGTGATGAATCAAACCCAGATCTTTTGACTGGGTGTGAGTGTTTGATTGGTTCAGATGCTCCGTCCATCACCACCCCCTTTTGTTCCGCTTTGGCCACCATAAGTGTAGCAGGGTATGCTCAGACGTGAGTCCCTTGCTCACTTTGCCACTGGATTCAAGCAAGCCGGGCTGAAGACGGCTGTAATGCCAGAAACCGGTCCTCGGAAGCTTGTTTCCGGTCCAGTGAAGGCATGGCTTGGCAGTTCGGGCTGGACTGTTCCCATGAGGCACAGGGTCAGACTGATTTGCATATAGCCATGTCTGAACTGGGGTGGCAGAGTGGGCTAAAGAACGGTGATGGATCAAACCCAGATCTTTTGACTGGGTGTGAGTGTTTGATTGGTTCAGATGCTCCGTCCATCACCACCCCCTTTTGTACCGCAATCTGTAACTGGGCGTGAAGAACAATTGTAGAACAGTGACTAATCCCAAAAATATTATTTAATTGCTTCATGTCAACAGATTTCAGGAAGATCTCACAGAGGTTTCAGAATTCAATATGCTATTTTATAGACACGGGGCACGCCTTTCGAAAACTACTTTGAAGAGCAAGCAATTAGATATTACAGGTAAGTAATTTTGGAGGGCCTCTCTTCCAGTAAAATGTGCTCCTATACACATTATTATTTCATAGGAGGACCAAGAAGGTGAACATAGTGATTCCTAAGAACTATGAGAGCTCTGGATTAAAACTTGCTATTGGTCAAGATAAACAGTTTCCCAATGGAGAGCCCACCTAGATTATGTTAGAACAAAACCCAAAAAGAGGAAAGGGCAATAATCCAACTCTGCCACTTTCCTTTGGAAGGAGACATGCCTCTCTAGCATTCCCTGTGTTCACATTTACGCAAGTCTCTGTCTTTATCTAGACTTTAGTCTTTCTGTATCATTTAATAAACCCATCTCTCTAGTTCCCTCCGAGAAAATCTTTCTTTTGTTCAGTTCACTTTTTATCCTAGTTGGATGGCTCTTGCCCCTAACAACAGTTGCATACATTTTTTTAAATTCTTATTTTAGCTATTTATAAATAACTAAATTGCAAAACAGGAGATCCATGAAGTGAGAAAGAATAACTTACATACAGAATGTAAATGTAAATGTAAATGTACATGAATTTATATAGCTCAAATCACCAAGCGGTTTCTAAGCGCTTGCTTAGGGAACCCGTCCTGGTATTCCCCTGTGAGATAACCCCGGCAGGGTATCCGCAAGGTGAAAGCCAGGCATCCCGCCGCAAGGGGCCGTTGTGGAGATTAAGCAAGCTATTGCCCAGAGTCGCAGAGTGTGAACCCGTGAATCGAGTAGGCACCGGAGCGAGAATTGTCAAGTCCATGCACATTTTAGGACTCAAGACCCCACCGAGCCGGGAATTGAACCCTGGTCCCGGGCTGATCTCTGCTTCCAGGTCTGCCTCCTCTAACCAGTGAGCCACACTTCTAATAGCAAGATGCACACAAACATAACATACTATAGTAAAACAAGAAAACCCATTTTAAAACATATAAACTGCAAACATTTGGGACAAAAAACATCACAAACAAATCTATTTTTAACAAATATAATGGGTTTCTCAGCTAAGAGAAACCTCCTTGACAAATAGTTAAAGAGCGAAAATATCTAACAAAAAAGCTGACAAGCTTGTAACCCTAACCAAAGTATTTCCTATCATTGTGACGGTGGCTCTACACTGATACTGATGGGATCTGAAGAAATATTATAGAATTCTGAGCATCTGAGAAAAGCATTAGATTTGCTGCATTCAAGCCCATCAGAGTATAGAAGATCATGATGATGTACAAGACTTGCATATGCTAATTTATCGATAGAGGCCACACCTCACAGCTAGACTATGTAGAAGAGGATGTACAATGTTATTGCTGGCAAGGAAGATGGAATATCCTATCTTCTAGCACTTTCTAGCAGTGGTTGCACTGGCTCACCCTATTGTTTCATATTAGTAAAATAATTTTGAAAAAATCAATCCTTGAAAACAGTTAGAGCTATGTTATGGATCGGGCAATTGGGCATTTAATGTTACAGTACCTAATAATGATGTCAAGAGAGTACAACCAAGCAAAAAGTGTAGGAAGAAATGGTGATAAACTGTTCTGTACCACTTTTGTTAAGAAGGATCCTGCAATCTCTTCAAAAACGAATCTATCTCCATTTTCCTGTGGTCCTATGCACTTCAGTCTCTGCCTTGTACTCAAATATATTTGTTCTGTGACAGTCACTCTGTGTCATGTGCTCCCTTTGTGTGAATATGTTACTTGCTTTCGTCCCTTGTAACCTTAATTTCTTGCTTCTGACTGCCCTTGTTATTTGGAAAACCTTTCACTTATTTTGTTTGGTTCTCTAGTATTAGCCAACTCACAAAAGAAGAATTATATTTTATGATTAAAGACGTGTATATATACAATTATACCACTAGTGAAAAACATTACAACCAGACTATAGAAAAAGAAATAGTTTAAAACAATTGCAGATTGAACGTTTTGGATATTTGAACAACAAAAATAGACTTTTATTAACAGATCAAACTAGGTCCTCGGTTTAGAGGAACCTGAAGGACAAACTGATGTATAAATGTCTAATAACCTATGCTATGCACTTTTTTGGGTAAGAATCTGCAACTCAGTTAAGAAAGGTATCTCTTTTCCAGTCCACGTGCTCCCATTTTCTTCAGTCTCTGCGTTTTTGTCAACTTTACACCCTGTGATTCAGTTAACTACTTGTATCTTTAGGTTCCTTTGTGCTAATAGGGCATTTGTTTCTTTATTTCTGAGGTGAATTGCTTGAATCTCACTGGTAAAAGTAGTTGAAATTTTTTTCATTTTTCTTTTTTGAATTTCTGTAAAAATATACAATTATGAATCCAAGAGATTCGCACATAAAAAAAAGATTACATAAGGAAACACAGCTACATCTATTGAAAGAATGCATAAGAACACTCAAAAAACAATAATTTCATATTTATAGCTAATGCATATCAATAACTCTCAAAATAGTAACAAAAACATAATCATGAATTACAAATGAAATGGAGTACTACATTAAGAGAAACCTGCCTTTCAAAATAAAAAAAGACCTGTGGTAACTAACTAATTCAACCACAACCATGTGATCCAATTCTAGGGATCTCTCATCAGTGTGATGGTGGCAATTCATAGATGCTGCAATCTGTAACTGGGCGTGAAGAACAATTGTAGAACAGTGACTAATCAAAAAAATATTATTTAATACCTTCATGTCAATAGATTTTCGGAAGATCTTACAGTGGTTGCAGAATTCAATATCCTATTTTATAGACAGAGGGCACGCCTTTCGAAAACTACTTTGAAGAGCAAGCAAGTAGATATTACAGGTAAGTAATATTGGATGGCCTCTCTTCCAGTGAAATGTGCTCCTATACACATTATTATTTCATAGGAGGACCAAGAAGGCGAACATAGTGATTCCTGAGAACTATGAGAGCTCTGGAATAAAACTTGCTATTGGTCAAGACAATTAGTTTCCCAATGGAGAGCCCACCCAGATTATGTTAGAACAAAACCCAAAAAGAGGAAAGGGCAATAATCCAACTCTGCCACTTTCCTTTGGAAGGAGACATGCCTCTCTAGCATTCCCTGTGTTCACATTTACGCCAGTCTCTGTCTTTATCTAAACTTTACTCCTTCTGTATCATTTAATAAACCCATCTCTCTAGTTCCATCCGAGAAAATCTTTCTTTGTTCAGTTCACTTCTTATCATAGTTGGATGACTCTTGCCCCTAATAACAGTTGCATACATTTTTTTAAATTCATATTTTAACTATTTATAAACAACAATATACCTAAACAGGAGATCAATGGAGTGAGAAAGAATAACTTACACACAGAATAATAGCAAGATGTACACAAACATAACATAGTATAGTAAAACAAGAAAACACATTTTAAAATATATAAACTGCAAACATTTGGGACAAAGAACAACACAAATAAATCTATTTTTAACAAATATAATGGGTTTCTCAGCTAAGAGAAACCTACTTGACAAATAGTTAAAGAGCGAAATTATCTAACAAAAAGGCTGACAAGCTTGTAAGCCTAACCAATGTATTTCCTATCATTGTGACGGTGGCTTTACACTGATACTGATGGGATCCGAAGAAATAATATAGAATTCTGAGCATCTGAGAAAAGCATTAGATTTGCCGCATTCAGGCCCATCAGAGTATAGAAGATCATGATGATGTACAAGACTTGCATATGCTAATTTATAGATAGAGGCCACACCTCACAGCTAGACTATGTAGAAGAGGATGTACAATGTTATTGCTGGCAAGGAAGATGGAATATCCTCTCTTGTAGCACTTTCTAGCAGCGGTTTCACTGGCTCACCTTATTATTTCATATTAGTAAAAGAATTTTGAAAAAATCAATCCTTCAAAACAATGAGAGCTATGTTATGGATCAGGTAATTGGGCATTTAATGTCACAGTTCCTAATTATGATGTCAAGAGAGTACAACCAAGCAAAAATTATAGGAACGAATTGTGATAAACTGTTCTGTACCACTTTTGTTAAGAAGGATCCTGCAATCTCTTCAAAAACGTATCTAGCTCCAATTTCCTGTGTCCCTATGCACTTCAGTCTCTGCCTTGTACTCAAATGTATTTGTTCTGTAACAGTCACTCTGTGTCATGTGCTCCCTTTGTGTGAAGATGTTACTTGCTTTTGGGGCGTGGCTAGCAAGCCATCATGGCGGGCGGAGGCTGCTAGAGCTCCGGTGCCGTCGGGGGAAAAATAATCCTGAACGCCGTAACGGAGGGCCGTCCTGCGACACTAAAGGTGGGATTCTGTCACTGGAGTCCCCCGCTCGACTCGACGGAGGTTTGGAGGTTCCGGGAGCCACGACTGCCTGGCAATCCTCGATGGAGCATCTGCGGCCTGGTCCCGCGCTGGGAGCCGGGGCCTCGAGTGCGGACTGTGCCCGGGGAAATGGAGCGCTGCCTGCCGCGGTGACGGGGGATTGTCCTGAAGTGATCGGCTGGTGCGCCGCCTGCATACTAACGGATCCCGGAGGGTGAGAGCTAAGACCAACCCCTCCCCCCTGATACCCCTGGTGTGAGGTTTAAGGGGTCTGGAAGCGAACGCTCAGAGGAGAGGGCTGGCGCACGGACGGAGGCCCAGCCTGCTGGAACCCCGAAGCCACACTGCATTGATGTCCATGACTGGAGCCCAGTCAGGCTACCACTGAGATACCGCGGGGAGCGCTGTGCTGGCCCCGACTGCTTTCCCTCCCTTCCCTCCTATCCCCCCCTCCCCGCTGCCATTGCTTACACTGGAGAATCGCGAAGGCGGGTTATTGCCGGAGCTGACGTCCTAGGTCGGGGCCGGAGCTGCGGGGAGAGCCACTGGAACTACCCTGCGTGAGGTGGGGGTAGTGGAGGGAGGGAAACTGCCGGCCTCGAACTGCACTACGCCGGAGGAGTAAGGGCCGGGACGATCGACCCCACACCCAGCGGAGATGTGGGAACGGCCCCATGGACGTATAAGGACGCGGAGGAAGCGGCTATTGCAGCCCTAGGCGAGGAGTATCAGATCGCCCACTCTGAGTCTCAGGAGACGGCAAAAATTGGTGCCCACCCCACGAACTAGTCCCTGGCGCCCCTTGAAGTGGAAGACGGTGAGAGTGACCTGCGACCTCCCAAGCAACAGTGACCTACCTAGAACCCTGTCGATAGACCGCCTACCTGTCAAAGCCTAGACAGGCCGCAGGACTGAGTCGGGAGACCGAGTGGGGAAAGGCACGAGAGGTGATAGATACCTGCCCTGCGACATAGCCCTAGCCATTAGGTGGGTCTCTGGACGACAACCATGGTGCGGAAAAGGTGCAAAGGCCATAGATGGCAAGGAAGGAGCATCTATGGGGCCTACTCCGGACGCGAGCCAGGGAGGTTCCATACCTCTGACACTGAACTCTACCCTCTCAGAAGAACAGCAGGGGGACAAACTGGATCTAATACTCAAGGAAATCAGAGACTCTAGGGCCGCGATGGAGACACAAATTGGCACCCTTACCACTAATCTCTCACTACGCAAAGCCGACCATGACACACTGGCGGACAAAGTCAAAGACCAAGGGATGACACTGACGGACCTTACCCCGACGGTGGCGGAACACGCCGAAACTATCCAACAAATCTAACACCAGGTGAAAACTCTTATGGACCGTGTGGAGGATGCGGAAGGCCGTAATCGACGCAACAACATACGCGTCATTGGTCTTCCGGAACGCAGTGAGGGGCCCCACGCGACGGAATTCATGGAGCAGTGGTTCCGAGATAACGTAGCTGCGGAGGGACTTTCACCGTACTTCTGTGTGGAGCGGGCACACAGGATCCCCACTGGCCAACCGAGACCGGGATGGCCACCGCGGCCACTGATTGTGAAGATTCTTAACTACCGAGATAGGGACACCCTGCTTAGACAGGCCCGGATGAAATCCATCATAGAATACGAGAACAAACGTATCTCGCTATACCCGGATTATACCAACCTGGTGCAAAAACAGAGGTCCTCCTACTATGAGGTGAAAAAGAGACTCCAAAGAGCCAAACTCCGCTATGCCCTGTTATTTCCTGCACGCCTAAAGGTGATCCACGATAATAAAACTCACTTTTTTTAAAGCCCCACGGACGTGGAAGAATGGCTAGAAGTCATGGATATTGAGGAGAACCAGGCCCCAACCCAAGGTTCGACGGCCAGTGGATCCAAGGACGGATCGGTTCGTGCGGAGGACAGATCGGATGCACGCAGCGCAGAACCGAAACGGCGCAAACCTACTGCCCACCAACAGAAACAAGGACAGGAAGATGCTATAGCACTGCTGGGCTCCTTCAGGGAGGAACGTGAAATGATAAATACGGACACTGAAGGCAGCACTGTACATTCGGACTCGGAAAACAGTGTGGTGTTATTCCCGACTGTCACACCTAGAGCGGCGGATGACATTTTGGACGAAGCCTAAGAGTGACTTCTCATGCGGATGGGACGTGGAACTCCAGGTCACCTTGGTATCCTTTTTCTTTTAATGTAACCTGATTGCACAGCCAAACCATGCTGGGAGAGGGGGATCCACAGACGGGGCACATGACTGTCTCTGTATAGTGATATGTCGACCCCTGAGATAACCGAGGTGAGCTTTCTATGTATTGTCTCTGACATAAGGACCTCACGCACCCCACACTCCTGTGCCACACAGGGATGTAGCATTGTATAAGTAGGACATATGCCCCTCCTCCCACAACGCGGCTACCAGTAATAGACGATTGTATGCTACCTCCCCCGGTGGCGCTGTTGAGCCGGCGGCGCAAATAAGTATGGCTCTTTGGACACGGCCCACGCTTAGCCAACCCCCAGAAGCGTATGCAATACAGATTGTTTGGTTATGTTTTACAGTTTTTTGTTCGGCACAGCAGGGTTTCGGGGTTTGCCTTCAGAGTTTGTGGTTGGGAAGGGGAGGGAATTGTCTCCTGGCTCACACTGAAGATGTACACACTGCAATGTAAAATACTGCTCACTGTACCACCTGAATCTGGATATGGCTGAAGAGAAAGGGAAATATAGGCTGGTTACCTGGAATGTGCGAGGATTAGGGTCGGTACAGAAGAGACATAGAGTGCATGCCTTTTTAATTCGCCAAAGAGCACACATAGTATTCCTACAGGAGTCCCATATGACACGGTCCGAGGCACACACGCTACGGAAAAAATGGAGGGGGACCGTCTTATCCACTACGTACTCTGCTTTCTCCAGGGGGGCCATGATACTCCTTTTGTGGAACTGGAGAGGAGGGTGGATGACCAAGGCCATACATACTGGTAAAGGGCACACTAGACGGCATACTGGTGGTCCTGGGTAGCATCTACGCCCCGAACTTTGATCAGGATGGATTCCTCACAACCGTCGGCCGGGCCTTGGCAGACTGGATAGACATTCCCTGGGTCCTGGGGGGTGATTGGAACATGATACTAGATGTAGACCTGGACAGACCACACCTTCCCCTCCAGGTGACAGGGGTGCGCAAACTGTCTGACTCATTTAGGACATGGCTTCAGGGATGGGGACTATCCGATGTGTGGCGCTCGCTACACCCAACACACAAGGAATACTCTTACTACTCCCCATTGCATAACCTACATACCCGACTAGATAGATTCATCTGCACCACTTCCTTACTGACAAAGTGCACGTCCTCAGAGTATCTTGCCAAAACCTTCTCGGATCATAGGCCGCAAACGCTAGACCTACACTGGGGTAGGATACCCTCACCAGTCCCCCACCTGGAGACTCAACCCCTCCCTACTTGAAGACGGGCCGTTCCGCACACACCTGGCAGACACATTAACCAATTATTTCAGGGAAAACTGGGGCTCCACGTCCTCGAATCTGGTGGTGTGGGATGCCATGAAGGCTGTGATACGGGGAGCTGTGATAGGTAAACTGGTGGGAGCCAGACAAGAAATTCATGGAAAACTATGTGAAGTGGAGAATCGCCTGAAAGAGCTAGAGAATGCAGTGGGACTTGACCCAGAGCACAAAGGCAAATTGCAATTGTGTAACATCGAACATGCAGAAATCCTAGAAACCTTACGGGTTATTGATTATGGGGACTATCTGAGGCGACAGCAGGCGGAGGTGGATAGACCCGGAGCACTGCTAGCTCGCCTGGTCCGAGTTACCCCTGAGATCCCAGTAATTACGAGCATCCGGGATGAAACAGGCAGACAAGTCGACACACAACTAGAAATTAGCACTGTGTTCAAGACCCATCTAGAGGGACTCTATGCTCCTCCTCCTGCAGATACTAGGGAGGACATGATAGATTTCCTAGGAGACTTGACAATTCCAACCCTGACCCAAGAGATTCAGACGGCTCTAGCCAAGCCCATAACGCAACAGGAAATAAAAGTAGCTATCCACACGCTTAACCGGGGTAAGACTTCGGGTATGGATGGATTGCCTGGGGAATTTTACCAAACCTATTCCGAAACTCTGGCACCTGTCTTGGAAAACATTTACAAAACTGCTTATGAAGTCGGCCATCTACCAGTCACGGCTATGCAGGCCTTGGTAATATCCATTCCAAAACCCGGTAGAGACACCCTTGACGTAAGCAACTACAGACCCCTCTCCATGCTCTCCTCGGAATATAAAATCCTTAGCAAAGCTATCGCCTTACGAATACAAGCCCATCTCCCTGGCCTGATCCACACTGATCAATGTGGCTTCCTCCCAGAGAGAAGCACTTCTCAGAATATGCGGTGTCTGCACGCCGTCATGTCGACCACCCCACAAGACCTGCCGTACGCTGGCTGCATAGCCCTAGATCTCCGACAGGCGTTTGACTCCCTGGTATGGGACTTTATGTTTAAAGTTCTGAGCCGATTTGGCTTCCCGGATGCCCTGATACAATGGATTCGTTTACTCTACACGAATCCAACGGCTAGAGCGCGCACAGGCAGGTACACCTCGGACAGTTATGACAGCCATAGGGGCACCCGACAGGGATGCCCGCTGTCGCCACTGTTGATCGTACTCACATTAGAACCTCTGGCGATCGCACTCCGAAATTGAGCAGCAGAGAAGGGCATACCAGTTGGGGACATCCAAAACTTGCTCTCCATATACGCCGATGATATACTGGTGTTCCTCCGTAATCTGCAGGATGATCATTCGCAACTAGCGGCCATTTTTGAACAATTTGAGAAAATATCTGGCCTGGCCATAAACCCAAGAAAATCCCTGGGCTTCTTTTTCCGAGACGGACAGTGGCCTACCCATATACAGTTTGGGACCTATGAGATCCAGGTAGCACCAACCACGTTCAAATACCTTGGCATCAACGTATATCGGAGCTCAGAGGACCAGATTGAGGGTAACGTACGGAGGGCAGTCAATGGCCTTCGGGGTAGCGTGAGCTTTTGGTCCTCCCTGCCCCTCTCTGTAATGGGTCGGGTGGCGATCTCAAAGATGGTCCTACTCCCCCGGATACTGTATTACTTCGTAAACTTACCAGTACTACTCCCACAACAAATTTTTACCGCACTAAACACGCTATTAATCAGTCTCATATGGGGGTCAGGAAGACGGCGAATAAGCCTCAAGAAACTACAACTGAATACCAGACAGGGAGGCCTGGGGGTACCGGACCTACGAAGCTATTACTACGCAAGCCAACTGCAGTGGCTAACATGCTGGGTAGCGGGTAGGAACTTACACGAGATTGCTTTCACAACAGACAAACTGGCACGCGGAGACCTTCACTCCCTTCTACTGCCCGCTGCTAAGATCCCCAGAGACTGCCACCCCCGACTACACGTAGGTTTGAAATGTTGGCATAAAGCGCTGTCATACACGGCTGGGACCATTCCCTACGCAGACAACATCCCCCTTCCAGGACTCCCAACACCACAGGGAAACCTGACACAACGCAGATTACATCCCTGGTAGTCGGCCGGGGTGGACAGAGTGGGAGACCTGTTTGGGGACGACACCCTACTAGATCATGCCTCATTCGCGCAATACACAGGTGCCCCACAACGACTGTATCTCCTACACGCCTCGATGACCCACTATGTACAACGCACCTGGGCTCCACAACGCACAAAGCCAGACCAGCACAAACTGGTTCATTTCCTCCATTATATGGGGACGGGTGGACACCTAGTAAAGTGGCTCAATGTGGGCATCAGGGAACATGCAGTTTTGCCCCTCACCGCACTCAGGGAGACCTGGGTTACGGATACAGGGGAGGCCATAACGGACGGGGAATGGAAGATCATCCTGGGTCACCATAGGAGGGTGTCCAGGAATGCTAAATTCAAATTTATACAAGCCATGGTACTACATAGGGCATATCTCACCCCCCACATGCTCCACAGGATGTTCCCTGCCACCCCCACAACTGCCCTAGGTGTCAGGAGGATGAAGCACACATCCTCCACATGTTGTGGACTTGCCCGAGAATACGGAACTACTGGGGGTCGATTAGAAACATACTACACACCATAACAGCCCTGCAGATTCCTGAGGGGGCACTGCCCTGCTTGCTAGGACACAGGAAAAGGACTAAGTCCTGTAAGGCACAGGTGAAATTTTTAGATTTAGCCCTCTTGCTGGCACTTAGACTTCTCACTATGAGATGGAAATCGCCCAGATCCCCGAATGTAGTATTATGGCGATCGGACCTGCTGAAATGGGGCAAAGCGGAATCCGCAGAGCTGCGTAGGGAAGAAGGGAAGGGCCTACATAAATATCCTAATGCGCAAGAATGGGAACGAATGCTGATAGAGTTGGAAGAAGTAGACCTAGACATAACGCAGTGACATGCCATCTGATCGTATGCCAGGTATATGGAGTGCCTGCACATTCGGATACTTAGACCAGGCGCATGGGTTAACCAGGCCTGCCGAATGAAATACTCTCTGGAAAGAATAAAAGCTCATATATCCAGATTACAAAGTGTGAACGTAGAAATAGCCGGGAGACGGGGTGGGGGTGGGAGGGGGTTGAGGAACAGTTTATATATAGGCGACAATGCAATTTGAATGCTAATGATAAATGTTGCAATGGAACTTTATCTGAGAAAATGTAAGATGCAATGAAAAATTGGATATGACGGTTAATATGCCAAAGTTATGTTAGAGAAAAAGGAAAAGACTGATGCAATGTAAAATGAACAAATGTACCATGCAATATCTGACACAGTCATGAATAAAAAGTTACAAAAAAAAAAGAAAAAATGTTACTTGCTTTTGTCCCTTGCAACCTTAATTTCTTGCTTCTGACTGCCCTTGTTATTTGGAAAACCTTTCACTTATTTTGTTTGTTTCTCTAGAATTAGCTAACTCACAAAAGAAGAATTATATTTTATGAGTAAAGACGTGTATATATACAATTATACCACTAGTGAAAAAACGTTACAACCAGACTAAAGAAAAAGAAATAGTTTAAAACAAATGCAGATTGAACGTTTTGGATATTTGAACAACAAAAATAGTCTTTTATTAACCGATCAAACTAGGTCCTCAGTTTAGAGGAACCTGAAGGACAAACTGATGCATAAATGTCTAATAACCTATGCTATGCACTTTTTTGGGTAAGAATCTGCATTCAGTTAAGAAAGGTATCTCTTTTCCAGTCCACATGCTCCCATTTTCTTTCCTTTTTGTCAACTTTACACCCTGTGATTCAGTTAACTACTTGTATCTTTAGGTTCCTTTGTGCTAATAGGGCACTTGTTTCTTTATTTCTGAGGTGAATTGCTTGAATCTCACTGGTAAAAGTAGTTGAAAAAATGTTCATTTTTCTTTTTTGAGTTTCTGTAAAAATATACAATTATGAATCCAAGAGAATCGTAAGTAAAAAAGAAAAAGATTACATAAGGAAACACAGCTACATCTATTGAAAGAATACATAAGAACACTCAAAAAACAATAATTTCATATTTATAGCTAATGCATATCAATAACTCTCAAAAGAGTAACAAAAACATAATCATGAATTACACATGAAATGGAGTACTACATTAAGAGAAACCTGCCTTTCACAATAAAAAAAGACCTGTGGTAACTAACTAATTTAACCGCAACCATGTGATCCAATTCTAGGGATCTCTCATCATTGTGATGGTGGCAATACATAGATGCTGCAATCTGTAACTGGGCGTGAAGAACAATTGTAGAACAGTGACTAATCCAAAAAACATTATTTAATTGCTTCATGTCAACAGATTTTCGGAAGATCTTACAGTGGTTGCAGAATTCAATATCCTATTTTATAGACAGAGGGCACGCCTTTCGAAAACTACTTTGAAGAGCAAGCAAGTAGATATTACAGGTAAGTAATATTGGATGGCCTCTCTTCCAGTGAAATGTGCTCCTATACACATTATTATTTCATAGGAGGACCAAGAAGGCGAACATAGTGATTCCTGAGAACTATGAGAGCTCTGGAATAAAACTTGCTATTGGTCAAGACAATTAGTTTCCCAATGGAGAGCCCACCCAGATTATGTTAGAACAAAACCCAAAAAGAGGAAAGGGCAATAATCCAACTCTGCCACTTTCCTTTGGAAGGAGACATGCCTCTCTAGCATTCCCTGTGTTCACATTTACGCCAGTCTCTGTCTTTATCTAAACTTTACTCCTTCTGTATCATTTAATAAACCCATCTCTCTAGTTCCATCCGAGAAAATCTTTCTTTGTTCAGTTCACTTCTTATCATAGTTGGATGACTCTTGCCCCTAATAACAATTGCATACATTTTTTTAAATTCATAATTTAGCTATTTATAAATAACTAAATTGCAAAACAGGAGATCCATGAAGTGAGAAAGAATAACTTACATACAGAATAATAGCAAGATGTACACAAACATAACATACTATAGTAAAACAAGAAAACACATTTTAAAACATATAAACTGCAAACATTTGGGACAAAAAACAACACAAACAAATCTATTATTAACAAATATAACGGGTTTCTCAGCCAAGAGAAACCTACTTGACAAATAGTTAAAGAGCGAAAGTATCTAACAAAAAAGCTGACATGCTTGTAACCCTAACCAAAGTATTTCCTAACATTGTGACGGTGGCTCTACACTGATACTAATGGGATCTGAAGAAATAATATAGAATTCTGAGCATCTGAAAAAAGCATTAGATTTGCTGCATTCAGGCCCATCAGAGAATAGAAGATCATGATGATGTACAAGACTTGCATATGCTAATTTATAGATAGAGGCCACACCTCACAGCTAAACTATGTAGAATAGGATGTAAAATGTTATTGCTGGCTAGTAAGATGGAATATCCTCTCTTCTAGCACTTTCTAGCAAGTAGTTGCACTTGCTCACCTTATTGTTTCATATTAGTAAAAGAATTTTGAAAAAATCAATCCTTGAAAACAGTGAGAGCTATGTTATGGATCGGGCAATTGGGCATTCAATGTTACAGTACCTAATAATGATGTCAAGAGCGTACAACCAAGCAAAAATGTTAGGAAGAAATTGTAATAAACTGTTCTGTACTATCTCCAATTTCCTGTGGCCCTATGCACTTCAGTCTCTGCCTTGTACTCATTCATTCAAATAACTTTATTCGATTCAACAAGGGAATCACAAAAGTATACACAAATTCGAACCTCACTTAATTATACAAAAATACATGATTGATTAAAAATCCATAATTCATTTTACAGTTTAAAATTATATGAAGTTCAAAACAGTCAAGGCACATCTATAAAACTTTTCATAAAGTGCATTACAGTCTTAAGTCCACACCATATTCTTAGCTAAACAGTTGTCAGTTTTATGGGGATTCATATTTGTTTCTAATGTCAAGAGACACTCGGATAAAGCTCAGCACAGCACTACAAGTCTCTGGAGTTGACAAGGACAAAAGGTACTCATAGCCTTCTTTGTAGTAACGAGATCCAAGGCTTGATAAACCTGTTTCTTGCATCCTTGTACAATGCACAAAAAAGAATAAGATGCAAAGTGCTTTGTGAGACCCTATTATTACAAGGGCAAGGGGGTAGCCTCTCACACCACCCCCCTTGTTTTGGGAAAGCAAACAGATAATGTAAAGAATTTAATCGAAACCTTGTCAAGAGAAAACGCCATTGAGTGTGGGCGATATGTGACAAGTAAAACTGCTGGTACAGCTCGTCCTTCCTATATACTGCGTTCTCACCATTTCTCAGAGTGCCTCGGCTGGAATAATAAGCATTTTGGATAATTAATTTATAATCCTTGCCAGCCATATCTGGACTTTTGAACATTTGCCCTAACCCAATTATATTAAAAGTGTCCCTGACATATCGAAGCCACGGAATATTCATGGAATGATCAAGTTTAAGGCAGTCATACAAGATTTCCTTCGTTAATTTTAACTCTTCTGACTGCCAAACTTTAGACCATAACAACAAAGGCGACAAATGAATAATGTCGCTCACAAAAACAATGCCCACCTCCCCATGACAGAAGTTATTAGAGGTACCTGGTGGGACACATAACAACCGTTTAAAAAATGTGTTTTCCATGACTTGTATTTTATCTTATTTCTGGGTCCCCCATACACCTGCCCCGTATTTGGCGGCAGAGAGACATTTAGCTTTATATAAAGTTATTAATTCTCTAATCGGTTTTTGCCCCAATTTGCTAGCAAAACGAAACAGAGCCTCGACCGATTGTGTAACTTTTTGTACCCTGAGTGATATTAAGGGGTCCCAGGTTAACTTTTTATTAAAAAGATTACCAAGATAATTAAAATTGTCAACTTTTGCAATAATTGAGTCCCTTACCATGTACCTACGAGATTTTACACCTTTTGGGCCGCAAGTCATAGCAAACGATTTAGCAAAATTAACCTTGAGGTCTAAACTACCCATGAAGGCCTCAAAGGCAGCTAAGGTAATCTGCATACCATTGGAAGTAAGGGTCATTAAGACCGTGTCGTCTGCGTAGGACAACATCGGTATCCTTTTACCATTTGCTTGGGGGAAGTCGGCTCTGCTATCAAGCAGAAAACTTTCTAAACCGTTGGTGTACAGCAGGAATAAGAATGGAGCCAAAATACAACCCTGGCGAACACCTTCGGTGGATGGAATTAGATTTGTCTTCTCACCTCCTGGACCATATCTAGTTTTCACTGAGGTGGCAGCGTGGAGTCTACGAAGCTGGGTCACTAATGTTTCTTCAAACCCCATGTTTTCCATCATTTGCCACAACGTACCCCTATATACAGTGTCAAATGCACTGGACAAGTCCATGAAGGCCAAGTGAATACAACTATGCTTGGCCCCCATGTACTTGCCCATAATGAATGCCAGATTGAGACACTGCTCAGTGGTTCCCTTACCCCTCCTAAACCCGTACTGTGAGTCCACTATGGTACCTGCGGATTCTGCCCGAACTTCAAGGCGTGCCAATATCACTCTACCCATTAGTTTACACGAGGCATCTAGTAAGGATATCGGCCGGTAGCAGCAAGGGTCACCCTTATCACCCTTTTTAAAAATCGGTACTACTACCGCCTCGTGCCACGAAATTGGGATACGCCCCACCACAATTGCTCTAAAAACGTTTAATAGCAATGGTGCCCAGACCTCCGGGTTATGTTTGAAGAGATCTAAAGGTACTGAATCCCGCCCGGGAGCCTTTAATGGAATGCCCATCCTCAAGGCAACCTCTATCTCCGACAAGGTAATAGAGAGGCTAAGTTCTTTAGCTGACTCCAGATTAAAGTCTCCAACCCCATCATCAGTAGCCAGCAACACCTCGTTTGGGTTAAAAATGTTCCCATAGTGTAACACCCAGGTCTCCTCCGGAATGTGCACTAATATATTGCCCTTGTCCCCATTCTTTAAAAAAGGTTGATTTATTATTTCCCAAAAGAGTCTACTGTCCCTCAATTCTGCCGCTTTTCCAAGATCTTCCCAGGCTATGGCCCTTAATTCTGATTTTCGCCTATCAATTGCGGCTCTATACTTTTTCCTCGATTTCTTGACAAGCTCTACGTCTCGGGGTACCTGATGTAAACCCTTTTTTAAACTTGATTGTGCAGCAGAACACTCTCCATCGAACCATTTAGGTCCACTTTCTTTTTTCCCCCTCACAGTTTTTTGGAGGTGTGTAGCCACATTACCTAAGAGTTCTTCAAAATTTCTAATGATTACATCTGGTTCATTTGTGGGCGTCAGACAAGCTTCTATACCCGCCTTATTTTCCTTAAAAATATCCAACTCCAGTTGCCCCACATTTACCTTGTCCCACTTCAGAGTTACTCCCTGTTTCTGGCTATGTATTATCAGTTTCCAGGGTTTCATTACTCCCAACTACGGGGTTAAAACTCACTATTAAGGGGTTGTGATCACTGGCGGGATTTACATCAATCTGGAAATCCTTAATAAAATGGGCAAACCTGAGGGAGACCAGAGCAAAATCAATTGTACTCGTCGCGGCCCCTGATCCTTGAAAGGTGGGTATACCCATAGGTCTAGAAAAACTGGGCATGTCCAGGACACAAAGTTCGTTCGTCATGACAATGTTGTTTAGAGCATCCCCCTCTTTTGTATGAGTGAAATGAGACAATGGCTAATCACTTTGATCCAACATGCCACAAGCTCTTGTCCCACTAAATTTGCACAATACACAGTTAAAATCACCTATCCATACAATAAAAAGGGGGAAAACCTTATTACTCACATTAACAATCTCGTCCTGTAGTTTCTCAATAACAGTGGTAGAGTTTGCATGAAATATATTGTAATACCAGTTTATTAAGAGCAGCGGTACTGGGAATAGAGCCTTAATCATAAGAATTTGATACCAAGGGGAGTCAGTCAATAAGGTAATCTTTGTAAGATTATACTTTACCGACATGGCTGTTATAAGACCACCCTTAGCTCTGCCTGATGGTACGGGCTCAGCATAAACGTTAAACATTTGAAAACCATCAAGGTTAAAATCCATTCTATACCAAGATTCCTGGAGGCAAAGTATATCGAAGGACTGGACACATTTTAACCATATCGGGTCCTCCAACCTCCGAGACAAACCAGCTATATTCCAGGAAATTAAACGAAAAATATTACCCTCAGCTCCACTAATTCCATCACCTAAGGAGATTGTCACTTTTGGCGGGGCATACTGCTCTCAACCTGTATTTTTCCTATAGTGTTAGTCACCACCTCAAAGGGTCGCTATAATGGGTTTTTTGGATGCTCTCTGCTAAGCCGATTTAAACCAGTATTAACATGTTTATTAGCCAGCAATACCGATTGCAAATTTTCTACTTGGCCATTCCCTCCACCATGGGCCACTGTATGGGTTGTTAGGATTTCATGAGAATAAGTTGTATTACTGGCCCACTTGACTTGAGGGACTAGGGGGACTATATCTTCAGCATCACTGCTCTTTGTTGGGGTAAATGTCCTAACCTTAGGCCTTGTACTCAAATATATTTGTTCTGTAACAGTCACTCTGTGTCATGTGCTCCCTTTGTGTGAATATGTTACTTGCTTTCGTCCCTTGTAACCTTAATTTCTTGCTTCTGACTGCCCTTGTTATTTGGAAAATCTTTCACTTATTTTGTTTGGTTCTCTAGAATTAGCTAACTCACAAAAGAAGAATTATATTTTATGATTAAAGACGTGTACATATACAATTATACCAATAGTGAAAAAAAGTTACAACCAGACTAAAGAAAAAGAAATAATTTAAAACAAATGCAGATTGAACGTTTTGGATATTTGAACAACAAACATAGGGGCATATCAGCAAGGGGAAATATCGCCGCTTTTTCAGCGATTTGTGCCGAGAAAGCGGCGATACTTCTACAGCCCTATCCACAAGGGCATTTTAACGCCTGGCACAAGCCCACTTTGCATGTCGGCGACAAACATCGCTAATGACATGCAAAGTGGGCGTTCCCACGTCCAACCACATGTGGGAACACCTTATTACCAAGGCAGGTGTTGGGAGAGGGAGACCTGCGATAAACTTGTTTATCGCAGGTCTCCCAACGCCTGCTCTGACCAGGTGTTAGAGCATTGATAACATGGGGGTGTGGATCATAAAGCTGAAACCACCCCCATATTATCAAGGAGAACATTAGCGCGTGAAAACAACGCTTATTTTCATGCGCTAATGTGCCATATCGCCGACTATCGCCGGATTTCATTTAGCCTACGTGATGCGCATAGATAATTGCGTGCTATCACAGATTTAAACTTTTTTTAAACTTGATTGTGCAGCAGAACACTCTCCATCGAACCATTTAGGTCCACTTTCTTTTTTCCCCCTCACAGTTTTTTGGAGGTGTGTAGCCACATTACCTAAGAGTTCTTCAAAATTTCTAATTATTACATCTGGTTCATTTGTGGGCATCAGACAAGCTTCTATACCCGCCTTATTTTCCTTAAAAATATCCAACTCCAGTTGCCCCACATTTACCTTGTCCCACTTCAGAGTTACTCCCTGGTTCTGGCTATGTATTATCAGTTGTTCCAGGGTTTCATTACTCCCAACTACGGGGTTAAAACTCACTATTAAGGGGTTGTGATCACTGGCGGGATTTACATCAATCTGGAAATCCTTAATAAAATGGGCAAACCTGAGGGAGACCAGAGCAAAATCAATTGTACTCGTCGCGGCCCCTGATCCTTGAAAGGTGGGTATACCCATAGGTCTCGAAAAACTGGGCATGTCCAGGACACAGAGTTCGTTCGTCATGACAATGTTGTTTAGAGCATCCCCCTCTTTTGTATGAGTGAAATGAGCCAATGGCTAATCACTTTGATCCAACATGCCACAAGCTCTTGTCCCACTAAATTTGCACAATACACAGTTAAAATCACCTATCCATACAATAAAAAGGGGGAAAACCTTATTACTCACATTAACAATCTCGTCCTGTATTTTCTCAATAACAGTGGTAGAGTTTGCATGAAATATATTGTAATACCAGTTTATTAAGAGCAGCGGTCCTGGGAATAGAGCCTTAATCATGAGAATTTGATACCAAGGGGAGTCAGTCAATAAGGTAATCTTTGTAAGATTATACTTTACCGACATGGCTGTTATAAGACCACCCTTAGCTCTGCCTGATGGTACGGGCTCAGCATAAACGTTAAACATTTGAAAACCATCAAGGTTAAAATCCATTCTATACCAAGATTCCTGGAGGCAAAGTATATCGAAGGACTGGACACATTTTAACCATATCGGGTCCTCCAACCTCCGAGACAAACCAGCTATATTCCAGGAAATTAAACGAAAAATATTACCCTCAGCTCCACTAATTCCATCACCTAAGGAGATTGTCACTTTTGGCGGGGCATACTGCTCTCAACCTGTATTTTTCCTACAGTGTTAGTCACCACCTCAAAGGGTCGCTTTAATGGGTTTTTTGGATGCTCTCTGCTAAGCCGATTTAAACCAGTATTAACATGTTTATTAGCCAGCAATACCGATTGCAAATTTTCTACTTGGCCATTCCCTCCACCATGGGCCACTGTATGGGTTGTTAGGATTTCATGAGAATAAGTTGTATTACTGGCCCACTTGACTTGAGGGACTAGGGGGACTATATCTTCAGCATCACTGCTCTTTGTTGGGGTAAAAGTCCTAACCTTAGGCCTTGTACTCAAATATATTTGTTCTGTAACAGTCACTCTGTGTCATGTGCTCCCTTTGTGTGAATATGTTACTTGCTTTCGTCCCATGTAACCTTAATTTCTTGCTTCTGACTGCCCTTGTTATTTGGAAAATCTTTCACTTATTTTGTTTGGTTCTCTAGAATTAGCTAACTCACAAAAGAAGAATTATATTTTATGATTAAAGACGTGTACATATACAGTGACAGTTATATAGAATTCTGAGCATCTGAGAAAAGCATTAGATTTGCTGGTATACAACCTTTATAACGCAACTTTTACAACGCACTACCATTACAACGAAACTTTTACAACGTAAAAACGATTACAACGCATGTATTTACAACGCATGTTTTTACAACGTAGGTACCTTTACAACGCATACCATTACAACGTAAGTATTGGTAAGTATATAATTATAATTAAAATGTTATATGTTTGGGTTTTTTTAAGGGGTATTTTTAGGGTTCAGGGTCAGTTTTGGGTTTTTGGGTAAAGGGGTATTTTTAGGGTTCAGGGTAAGTTTTGGGTTTTTGAGTAAAGGGGTATTTTTAGGGTTCAGGGTAAGTTTTAGGTTTTTGGGTAAAGGGGTATTTTTAGGATTCAGGGTCAGTTTTGGGTTTTTGGGTAAAGGGGTATTTTTAGGGTTCAGGGTCAGTTTTGGGTTTTTGGGTAAAGGGGTATTTTTAGGGTTCAGGGTCAGTTTTGGGTTTTTGGGTAAAGGGGTATTTTTAGGGTTCAGGGTCAGTTTTAGGTTTTTGGGTAAAGGGGTATTTTTAGGGTTCAGGGTCCGTTTTGGGTTTTTGGGTAAAGGGGTATTTTTAGGGTTCAGGGTCAGTTTTGGGTTTTTGGGTAAAGGGGTATTTTTAGGGTTCAGGGTCAGTTTTAGGTTTTTGGGTAAAGGGGTATTTTTAGGATTCAGGATCAGTTTTGGGTTTTTGAGTAAAGGGGTATTTTTAGGGTTCAGGGTCAGTTTTGGGTTTTTGGGTAAAGGGGTATTTTTAGGGTTCAGGGTCAGTTTTGGGTTTTTGGGTAAAGGGGTATTTTTAGGGTTTAGGGTCAGTTTTGAGTTTTTGGGTAAAGGGGTATTTTTAGGGTTCAGGGTTAGTTTTCGGTTTTTGGGTAAAGGGGTATTTTTAGGGTTCATGGTCAGTTTTGGGTTTTTGGGTAAAGGGGTATTTTTAGGGTTCAGGGTAAGTTTTGGGTTTTTGGGTAAAGGGGTATTTTTAGGGTTCAGGGTCAGTTTTGAGTTTTTGGGTAAAGGGGTATTTTTAGGGTTCAGGGTCAGTTTTGGGTTTTTGGGGTACAGGGGTACAGGGTAAAAATAAAGTAAAATTAAATTTAAATTAAATTAATTAAATTACATTACATTAAATTATATTAATTTCAATTAAAAAATTAATATATACTTACCAATACTTACGTTGTAATGGTATGCGTTGTAAAGGTACCTGCGTTGTAAAAACATGCGTTGTAAATACATGCGTTGTAATAGTATTTGCGTTGTAAAAATTTCGTTGTAAAGGTATGCGTTGTAAAAGTATGCGTTATTACGTCATATATCCAGATTTGCTGCATTCAGGCCCATCAGAGTATAGAAGATCATGATGATGTACAAGACTTCCATATGCTAATTTATAGATAGAGGCCACACCTCACAGCTAGACTATGTAGAAGAGGATGTACAATGTTATTGCTTGCAAGGAAGATGGAATATCCTCTCTTCTAGCACTTTCTAGCAGTGGTTTCACTGGCTCACCTTATTATTTCATATTTAATGATGATGTCAAGAGAGTACAACCGAGCAAACATTTTAGGAAGAAATGGTAATAAACTGTTCTGTACCACTTTTGTTAAGAAGGATCCTGCAATCTCTTCAAAAACGTATCTAGCTCCAATTTCCTGTGGCCCTATGCACTTCAGTCTCTGCCTTGTACTATATATTTGTTCTGTAACAGTCACTCTGTGTCATGTGCTCGCTTTGTGTGAATATGTTACTTGCTTTCGTCCCTTGTAACCTTAATTTCTTGCTTCTGACTGCCCTTGTTATTTGGAAAACCTTTCACTTATTTTGTTTGGTTCTCTAGAATTAGCTAACTCACAAAAGAAGAATTATATTTCATGATTAAAGACGTGTATATATACAATTATACCACTAGTGAAAAAAAGTTACAACCAGACTAAAGAAAAATAAATAGTTTAAAATAAATGCAGATTGAACGTTTTGGATATTTGAACAACAAAAATAGACTTTTATTAACAGATCAAAATAGGTCCTCGGTTTAGAGGAACCTGAAGGACAAACTGATGCATAAATGTCTAATAACCTATGCTATGCACTTTTTTAGGTAAGAATCTGCACTCAGTTAAGACAGGTATCTCTTTTCCAGTCCACGTGCTCCCATTCTCTTCAGTCTCTGCCTTTTTGTCAACTTTACGCCCTGTGATTCAGTTAACTACTTGTATCTTTAGGTTCCTTTGTGGTAATAGGGCACTTGTTTCTTTGTTTATGAGGTGAATTGCTTGAAGGGGCGTGGCTAAGCACACAATGGCGGCGGACGTGCCTGGGTAGAGCTCCGTGAGAGACTCCCCTACCACAGGCCATTTCTCCGCCACTTTTGCCCGCTCTATCCTGAAACTGTCAGCGGGTGTGTGCTGAGTACCCCTCTGTCGGCTGCCGCGGTTTGGGACAGCTGACTCAATCCGAGCCGCCCCGGCTGAGACGAGCACTGTCTGCCCGATCAGCGCTCCTTGCGAGATGGCGTGGGAAGTCAGGCGAGGTCGGGGATTCAGCCGGCCTTCTGGGCCCACCGTAACAGATTGCCGCCCTGTGCCCTCCGGCTGCTTTTGGGCGCCGTCGGAGCTCCCCCCTTTGAGAGACTGACACGAAGATCGGAGCTGCGGGGTGGGATCGGCCCCTGCCGGCCTCCGTGGCGGAGGAACCCTGACGTCCGGTTCGCCGTCGGAGTGCCCCCCCACCGCGACGGCTGCGTTGGATGACCCGAGGCTTCCCTGGGATCTCCGAAGTGCCTCACTTGCCAGCTGGATACCGGTTGCCCATAGGATCCGACCGCGGCGCCTCTACCCAGGGCCCCTACTGTCGGCCACTCGGGTCTGCCCGAGCCCGGGGACGCGGCCTACTTAATAGGCCTGGCAGCGACGAGAGGTGCTGAGGACTGTTGGAGTTTGGATTAGGCGCGGTGGGGAGCACAGTGGGTCACGCCATCACAACGCCCCCCCACTGACTTTCTGAGGCCGGGGCACAAAGCCAAGTCCCTGGAATTACCACCGCTGCGGAGGGGGACTGCCGGAGACCGAGGACACGGCCTACTCGTTGGGCCCGGCGGCGGTGAGAGGCGCTGGAAGCTGCTGGAATCGGCGATACTCTTCCCAGAGGCCATGCGTGGTGTTGAGAGCGGAGATGGTGAGTTACTGGCATCGGTGATGTGGCGGCGCCCCGGAATCGTCTGCAGTTGGAATTAGGCGTGGTGGGGAGTACAGTGTGTCACACCAACGAGGCGCCCCCCTCCCCCCCACTGACTTTCTGAGGCCGGGATGCGTCCCTGGTGGTGCCACCGCTGCGGAGGGGGTCGAGAGCGGGAGACTTCCCGAAGTGGCTAGAAGATTTGCCCTGTTGTGAGGGTGCCCCTGAGCACGCACCACTGCCCTTGGACTGGCTTGATATTATGGCCCTGCCCAGTGCATGCAGCACTGCTTCCCCCCCTTGCACCACCTGGAGGCGATAACAGCGGTCCTTGATCATACCCTACCCCGTCAGAGACGCTTGCTCACCCACACAGCGATCTTCTTTGCGGTCCTACTATAGGAGTACTTACATCCCGGCATGGATGCGAACCGCCTGAAACGATCAGCGACAACCACACGACGCACGTGGGGGCTGCAGGAGCCTGTGGGTATACCTGTCTGGACTGCTTGGGACTACTCTACCCCGCCCTGTCAACGGCCCTCTTTTTACTTGTGCAATAGCGTGTCCCTTTGAGCTGTACCACTGACCGATCACGACACAGTCGCTCATGTCGGGGGGACCTAAAACGAGAGCTGTAACAGGCAACACGCTGGTGAAGGGAAAAATGGCGAAACAGGCAGAGACAGACCATACTGCCTCCAAGCTGGACACGATGTTGGCGGCCATGGAGAGGCTTGAGGAATCAATGCAGCTGACCCGCGCCTCCTTAGAGACTAAAATCGATAGTGTGGCTATAGATATGACGTATCTCCGGGCTGACCACAAAAAGCTTTCTGAGAGGACGACGACGTTGGAGACCGCTGTGACCAGCCTGTCTCCCAAAATATCCCAGATGGACAAACATGTGCAGGATCTTCTCTACAGGGTGGAGTTCCTGGAGGATCGCGCAGAGGATGCGGAGGGGCGGGCGAGGCGGAACAACATCCGCATCGTGGGTCTGCCGGAACGGTGGGAACCCCGAGAGGCACCGGAACACATGGAGCGGTGGATCAGAGACATTCTCCCGGAAGGCACCCTCTCGCAGCACTTTGTGGTAGAGCGCGCTCACCGCGTCCCGTCTAAACCTCCCCCTGAGGGCTCCAACCCTAGGCCCATGCTCATTCGCGTGTTGAACTATCGCGACCGAGACACTATACTGCGGGAGGTCAGAAAACTGTCGGAGGTCAGGGTGGACAACGCCACAATTATGTTCTTCCCGGACTACACAATACAGGTACAGCGTCAGCGGCATTCCTTTCTGGAGGTCAAGCAGCGCCTCCGCCGCCTAGCACTCAAATACTCCCTACTGTTCCCTGCTCGCCTGCGAGTTATGGCTCAGGACAAAACGCACTTTTTCAACACTCCGGAGGCCGCTGAGTCCTGGCTTGACTCGGGAATTGTTACGGAACCGGGTGGCCCGCCCCCGAGGTCCCGCCGCAGAGGAGGAGCTCGGAGACGCCGGCGCAGGAGACACTCGACGGTGAGCTCGGTGCACCCAGAGGTGAACATTGGCCCTACCCCTGAACACCGCCATGAAGAGCAACAAGAGGCTATCCGCAGAGTTGCGGAGATTAGCGGGTCACAGGCGAACGTCCCGGTGGGAGCCAGCCCTGGCGCCCTGGTGAGTGACAATGAATATATAAATGGACTACCGGACTCGCAGGTGTCAGTTGAACTCCCAGATGTCACACCGCAGACAGCTGATTTGCTTCATTAACATTGTCACGGACTGACTGGCTGTCGGAGAGAAACATGCGAGACTTACCTGCGCCCTCTGTGCCCCCACACTAGTGTTGACCGAGGGGACTACTGTGAGCCCTCGACGGGCACTGGGGAGGGGCCCGAACTCGGAAACACGGGCTCTGGATGCTGAGCATGACGTTGGCACATTGCTATAAAAGGTCCTGTCGCTGGTGAGTCGTAGCGGGGGATATGGGTGTACTGCCCCCCGATGGTAAGTCCTGGCACATGAACTGTCTGAAGTGGCCGCGGGTTTGCTGCCGCCTTGACTGCACCCGGCCCTGAGTGCCTTTGTTGTAATTGGGCTGTGCGACAATGGATCCCTGTGACATGGGAGGGGCGCCCATGTCGTCTCTGCATGAATCATATGTACATTTAATACACAAGCTCAGCGAACCCCCCCTTTTTTGAACTCACGAACGGTTAGTGCTCATTAGAGCGTTTGGACGACAGCATGTTTCGCAGTCGTCCTTTTGGCATTATTGTTCAGTGTTTTATGGTTACAGGTCTGGTGCATATTTCCCTTCCCCCTGATGTGTGTAGGAGAGATGATGTGAATCAGTGGTCAACGCGCAATGCATTTTGTGATGATTTGGACTGTAGGGTCATAGATTGTGGTGTAGTGGGTGGGCGGGGGATCTGGGAGGCGGGGAAGCAATGTTACAATGGATGTGATTAAATTTTGCACCTGGAATGTGCGCGGTATGCACACCCCCTCACGTCGCTATCAGGTGTACTCGTACCTCAAGCGTCAACAGGTACAGATAGCGCTATTACATGAGACGCACCTGACAGAGCCGGAGACACACACTCTGCGCCGCCGCTGGAGGGGGCAAATATATGCTACAGGCTACTCGGCTTACGTGCGCGGGGCACTAATATAGATTCGCCCGGGGGTCCCCTTTGCAATTACGCACAGTAACATAGATGAGGAAGGCAGATATGTGCTACTTCAGGGCAAACTGGACGGCCAACACATAGTTCGAGCCTCTATTTATGCTCCCAACATTGACCATGGGCATTTCCTCACACACTTGTCGACGGCAATAGCAGCATGGCCGGGGGTACCACTTTTGCTAGGGGGCGACTACAATTGTGTCCTTGATGTTATGCTGGATAGGTCCACCCCCCCCTTTAGCGAATGCGACGATGCACGGTACGTCGCGCGCATTTGCTGACTGGGCAACACAATGGGATCTCACTGACGCTTGGCACAGCCGCAACCCCACCACACGGACTTACTCATACTATTCGGGCGCTCATGCGTTACATGTCAGACTCAACAGATTCATGCTGACCAGCGATCTCTTACCCTTAGTCACTGACTCCCACTACCTGGGTCGCACTCATTCGGATCACAATCCGCACACACTTGACTTCGCCTGGGAACGTCCGTACCCACCGATACCCACGTGGCGCCTCCAGCCAGATGTATTGTTAGATGCTCCATTCCGGGAACTACTATCGAACCGTATCTTACAGTACTTTGAAGACAACACTGATACTGCATCCACCCCGCAAGTTGAGTGGGATGCATTCAAAGTGGTCGCGAGGGGCCATTGCCTGGGAGCACAGGCAGGACTAAGGCGCCAGGTGGACAGGGAACTGACGCAGATAGAGGCAGAATTGCTGTCGGGCGAGCGGGAGACAGTGGAGGGCGACGACTCGAGCTTACTGGACACTCGCGGGAAGCATGCGTAGCTCCTTGATAGATTGAAGAACTTAAATTACACAGCGCACTCGGCACGCACACATCACGCTGGGGATAAAGCTGGCAAACTATTGACTTGGCTGATCAGGAGAGATACCCAAACATTACCGGTGATGCCGATCCGTACTGCACAGGGTGCTGTGGTCTACACCCAGAGGGCTATCCATGAGGCATTTACGAGTCACTACAGGTCATTGTACTGTTCCCGCTTGAGAGCTACTGGAGTAGATATTGCTGAGTACTTATTAGACCTCCCATTGCCGACGATCACTAATGCGCAAAGTGAGGAACTGGGTGCGCCGTTCACAGCGGAAGAAATCCGCGCTGTAATATCCTCTCTTTCAAACGACAAGACCCCAGGGCCCGATGGCCTGCCGGTGGAGTTTTATAAGGCATATTCTACCATTCTCATTCCCGAATTAATACGGGTGTATGCGGCGGCGGTACAGGATGCTGTACTCCCGTTGTCCCTGAATGAGGCCAATGTGATCTCACTCTTGAAACCTGGCAAGGATGCGTTAAACATGGGATCTTACAGACCACTCGCCCTTCTTAACACGTACTATAAGATCCTGGCGTCTGCACTGGCCCAGAGACTGGCATCCTTGGTCCCTGCGCTAGTACATGCGGACCAAAACGGATTTGTCCCCACCCGCAGCACGTCTTACAATATCAGGTAGCTATTTCGAGTGCAGAGTTTGTCGGTGACCCGATGGCCCCGCTCGGGGTGTGTGGTTCTCGATCTCGAGAAGGCGGTTGATTCAGTGGAGTGGCCCTACCTGGCGCTGGTGTTGGAAAAATTTGGACTGGGTGCGGCTTACCTTCGTATGGTGGAACTCCTCTACTCCGATCCCGTAGTGAGGGTCCGAACGAACAGGCTTATCTCGGACCCGATCCGTGTCCGCAGAGGCACGAGACAAGGATGTCCCCTCTCTCCCTTGATTTTTGCGCTCATGATGGAGCCACTGGCGGCACAACTACGTGCCTCTGGCGAGGGTTGGGGGATTCCATTGACGGACGGGACACATTCGGTATCGTTGTATGCCGATGATTTACTGATTTATGTCAGGGACCTGACCTGCTTCCCCCGTGCACTCACGGACATATTCAGCAACTTTGGCGACATGTCGGGGTTGCGCGTCAATTGGGCAAAGTCGGGGGTTTACTCTTTTGCAGTAAACACCCCTGAGTGTGACATCTCGGTGATGGGCGAGCGGCTCCTTTGGTACCCCACAGTGTTTCGTTACCTGGGAATCCATGTTTACCGCGACCCCGCAGACCTACTGGAAGGCAACCTCACGAGAGCGATTTCTTCACTTACGGCGCAAGTCTCCTTTTGGAACACTCTCCCGCTAAATGTGCCCAGTCGCATAGCGCTGGCAAAGGCGATCGCTCTGCCCAGGCTACTGTATTATTATGCGAATTTGCCGGTGTACGTACCGGTTCGTATCTTTCGTGAACTGGAAACTCTACATAGGCGATTGAGCTGGAACAATGGCCATCCCAGAGTAGCGTTGAAAACCCTTTATGCTGCAACCGAGAGTGGTGGGCTGTCGGTACCTAACTATGAGCTTTATTACCTGGCCGCGCAGTTACAATGGGTAGCTTATTGGCTGAGTGGGAGAAATTTGGGAGATACGGCCACAACGGAGACGATCATGACGGTCTCGCAGATACATACGCTGTTTTACCCCTTGACTAGGTCGCATACTCAACTTCACCTTGAGGTAGCGAGAAAGTGCTTTCTGAGAAGCCTGAAACTCACTGCAGCGGTCAAGCCATACGCACCTAACCTGCCGCTGATGGGTACGCCTTGGGGTTCCGGAGTGCTCACGACGCCTATACTGGAAAGCTGGGGGGCGGCTGATATAGACAGCCTGGGCGACCTATTTGAAGAGGGTGCACTGCTCCCTTTTGCGACGCTCGCAGACAGCACGGGGTTACCGGCAGGACAATTCCTGACTCATGCGAAACTGTTACATACATTGACGAGGGCCTGGGGACCGCTGGCGGAGGAACCACCAACACACCTACTCATTCAATACCTACATGTGATGGGAAACAGTTCTCATCTAATACACTGGATTGCTCAAGCACTGCACACGCACACGCAGTTCTCCCCTCAGTGCCTGTGAGACAAATGGACGGCTGATAGAGGACGGGACTGGACTGATAAAGAATGGGCAAGAGTGCTAGCTGGAGCTCTACATGTACCACGCAATGCGCGCTTTAAGATCATACAGTATTACGTGGTACATCGAGCGTATCTGTCTCCAGACAAAATTAATCGATATTTTGGGCTCACTACGTCGGCGTGCCCTAGATGTGGACTTGTAGACGCGCAGTTCCTACATGTCCTCTGGTCCT
This sequence comes from Lissotriton helveticus, assembly GCF_964261635.1. NCBI lineage: Eukaryota > Metazoa > Chordata > Amphibia > Caudata > Salamandridae > Lissotriton > Lissotriton helveticus. The sequence goes on from NC_136072.1 coordinate 164,929,334, forward strand.
GCTCATCGCTGCAGCCCCACTGGTCCGCAGTGTCAACAGCCTTGGCGACAGCGACAGGGGGCACTTTACCGAGCACTCGGGAAGCTTGTCTGCTGGGGTTATTTAAAAGGACGAAGCAGACGAAATGTCCAAGCGAGTTTCTGGGACTTGGGACTGATCACGGCGAAACGCCTCATCACTAGGCGGTGGAAACATAGAGTGCCCCCCCCCCAAACGGCACAGTGGCGTCGCTCACTGGATAATTGGGCGAGAGCTGAGAGTGTAGCATTGCATCGGGAGGAGACGGCAGGGCTCCGACAGTATCCTATCGCGCTAGGGTGGGATAGCACCCTGACGGCCTACCACCAGGTCTGTCTGCAGAATGGTATCATGTGAGCGCTTGCACCCTACTCTCCAGTGTCGCTCCTAACGCTATTCTCGTTCCCTCCCTCCCCCCTCTCTTCCTGCCCCCCCTTCTTCGCGGAGTCCCCCACGCGCTCTTCAGCACACAAGACAAACCCTACGATTTGTACATTACCGAGGACACGACGCAATATGACCCCACTCCTCTCCACACCGCAGGTTCCACACATACACACGTGATTACTGTTAAACACCACCTGGTTTATTGTTTCCTATATATCTGGGATTGTTCTTTATGGTTGATAGTTTTCAAATACACCTTTGACTATGCAATATGCCGTCAATGTGAACAACTACTTTGATTCTACGGTCATGATATACCTTGAGCGCTGTATAGAATAAGACTAAGGTATGCAGTCACAATACAGAAGTTACTTGCACCAATATTGGGCACTGCCTCTATTGAACATCAATGTATTACACATGAGCTGGTGCTACACGAATTTGTCATGCTGTTTCTATGTAAAACTATTTCATTTGCTCCTTACTACCATGCCTCCGTGAGGGTGTGATTGTCCGCAACAGCCTGGAGCACAATACTTTACGTACCAGCGCCCTTTATTAGCTCTGTCAGCATATGTGTATTGTTGTACAATAACAAAATGCGATAAACATATTCAAACAAAAAAAAATGAGGTGAATTGCTTGAATCTTACTGGTAAAGTAGTTGAAAAATTTTCATTTTTCTTTTTTGAATTTCTGTAAAAACATACAATTATGAATCCAAGATATTCGCAAGTAAAAAAGAAAAAGATTACATAAGGAAACACAGATACATCTATTGAAAGAATGCATAAGAACACTCAAAAAACAATAATTTCATATTTATAGCTAATGCATATCAATAACTCTCAGAAGAGTAACAAAAACATAATCATGAATTACAAATGAAATCGGAGTCCTACATTAAGAGAAACCTGCCTTTCAAAATAAAAAAAGACCTGTGGTAACTAACTAATTCAACCGCAACCATGTGATCCAATTCTAGGGATCTCTAATCATTGTGATGGTGGCAATACATAGATGCTGCAATCTGTAACTGGGCGAGAATAACAATTGTAGAACAGTGACTAATCAAAAAATATTATTTAATTGCTTCATGTCAACAGATTTTCGGAAGATTTTACAGTGGTTGCAGAATTCAATATGCTATTTTATAGACAGAGGGCACGCCTTTTGAAAACTACTTTGAAGAGCAAGCAAGTAGATATTACAGGTAGGTAATATTGGATGGCCTCTCTTCCAGTAAAATGTGCTCCTATACACATTATTATTTCATAGGAGGACCAAGAAGGTGTACATAGCGATTCCTAAGAACTATGAGAGCTCTGGATTAAAACTTGCTATTGGTCAAGACAATCAGTTTCCCAATGGAGAGCCCACCTAGATTATGTTAGAACAAAACTCAGAAAAAGGAAAGGGCAATAATCCAACTCTGCCACTTTCCTTTGGAAGGAGACATGCCTCTCGTGCATTCCCTGTGTTCACTTTTACGCCAGTCTCTGTCTTTATCTAGACATTACTACTTCTGTATCATTTAATAAACCCATCTCTCTAGTTCCCTCCGAGAAAATCTTTCTTTTGTTCAGTTCACTTCTTATCATAGTTGGTTGACTCTTGCCCCTAATAACAGTTACGTAAATTTTTTTACAATCATATTTTAACTATTTATAAACAACAAAATTGCTAAACGGGAGATCCATGAAGTGAGAAAGAATAACTTACATACAGAATAACAGCATGATGTACACAAACATAACATACTACAGTGAAACAAGAAAACATATTTTATAACATATAAACTACAAACATTTGGGACAAAGAACAACACAAATAAATCTATTTTTAACAAATATAATGGGTTTCTCAGCTGAGAGAAACCTACTTGACAAATAGTTAAAGAGCGAAAGCATCTAACAAAAAAGCTGACAAGCTTGTAACCCTAATCAAAGTATTTCCTATCATAGTGACAGTGGCTCTACACTGATACTGATGGGATCTGAAGAAATAATATAGAATTCTGAGGATCTGAGAAAAGCATTAGATTTGCCTCATTCAGGCCCATCAGAGTATAGAAGATCATGATATTGTACAAGACTTGCATATGCTAATTTATAGATAGAGGCCACATCTCACAGCCTTACTATGTAGAAGAGGATGTACAATGTTATTGCTGGCAAGGAAGATGGAATATCCTCTCTTCTAGCACTTTCTAGCAGTGGTTGCACCGGCTCACCTTATTATTTCATATTAGTAAATGAATTTTGAAAAAATTAATCCTTCAAAACAATGAGAGCTATGTTATGAATCGGGCAATTGGGCATTTAATGTCACAGTACCTAATGATGATGTCAAGAGAATACAACCAAGCAAAAATTGTAGGAAGAAATGGTAATAAACTGTTCTGTACCACTTTTGTTAAGAAGGATCCAGCAATCTCTTCAAAAAAGTATCTAGCTCCAATTTCCTGTGGCCCTATGCACTTCAGTCTTTGCCATGTACTCAAATATATTTGTTCTGTAACAGTCACTCTGTGTCATGTGCTCCCTTTGTGTGAATATGTTACTTGCTTTCGTCCCTTGTAACCTTCATTTCTTGCTTCTGACTGCCCTTGTTATTTGGAAAATCTTTCACTTATTTTGTTTGGTTCTCTAGAATTTGCTAACCCACAAAAGAAGAATGATATTTTAGGACTAAAGACGTGTATATATACAATTATACCACTAGTGAAAAAAAGTTACAAACAGACTAAAGAAAAAGAAATAATTTAAAACAAATGCAGATTCAACGTTTTGGATATTTGAACAACAAACATAGATTTTTATTAACAGATCAAAATAGGTCCTCGGTTTAGAGGAACCTGAAGGACAAACTGATGCATAAATGTCTAATAAACTATGCTATGCACTTTTTTGGGTAAGAACCTGCACTCAGTTAAGAAAGGTATCTCTTTTCCAGTCCACGTGTTCCCATTTTCTTCAGTCTCTGCCTTTTTGTCAACTTTATACCATGCAATTCAGTTAACTACTTGTATCTTTAAATTCTTTTGTGGGAATAGGGCACTTGTTTCTTTATTTCTGAGGTGAGTTGCTTGAATCTCACTGGTAAAATTAGTTGAAAAAATTTCCATTTTTCTTTTTTGAGTTTCTGTAAAAATATACAATTATGAATCCAAGAGATTCGCAAGTAAAAAAGAAAAAGATCACATAAAGAAACACAGCTACATATAATGAAAGAATGCATAAGAACACTCAAAAAACATGAATGCCATATTTATAGCTAATGCAAATCAATAACTCTCAAAAGAGTAACAAAAAAATAATCATGAAATACAAATTAAATGGAGTACTACAATGAGAGAAACCTATCTTTCAAAATAAAAAAAAGACCTGCAGTAACTAACTAATTCAACCGTAACCATGTGATCCAATTCTAGAGATCTTTCATCATTGTGATGGTGCAATACATAGATGCTGCAATCTGTAACTGGGTGTGAAGAACAATTGTAGAACAGTGACTAATCCAAAAAATATTATTTAATTGCTTCATGTCAACAGATTTTCGGAAGATTTTACAGTGGTTGCAGAATTCAATATGCTATTTTATAGACAGAGGGCACGCCTTTTGAAAACTACTTTGAAGAGCAAGCAAGTAGATATTACAGGTAGGTAATATTGGATGGCCTCTCTTCCAGTAAAATGTGCTCCTATACACATTATTATTTCATAGGAGGACCAAGAAGGTGTACATAGCGATTCCTAAGAACTATGAGAGCTCTGGATTAAAACTTGCTATTGGTCAAGACAATCAGTTTCCCAATGGAGAGCCCACCTAGATTATGTTAGAACAAAACTCAGAAAAAGGAAAGGGCAATAATCCAACTCTGCCACTTTCCTTTGGAAGGAGACATGCCTCTCGTGCATTCCCTGTGTTCACTTTTACGCCAGTCTCTGTCTTTATCTAGACATTACTACTTCTGTATCATTTAATAAACCCATCTCTCTAGTTCCCTCCGAGAAAATCTTTCTTTTGTTCAGTTCACTTCTTATCATAGTTGGTTGACTCTTGCCCCTAATAACAGTTACGTACATTTTTTTACAATCATATTTTAACTATTTATAAACAACAAAATTGCTAAACGGGAGATCCATGAAGTGAGAAAGAATAACTTACATACAGAATAACAGCATGATGTACACAAACATAACATACTACAGTGAAACAAGAAAACATATTTTATAACATATAAACTACAAACATTTGGGACAAAGAACAACACAAATAAATCTATTTTTAACAAATATAATGGGTTTCTCAGCTGAGAAAAACCTACTTGACAAATAGTTAAAGAGCGAAAGCATCTAACAAAAAAGCTGACAAGCTTGTAACCCTAATCAAAGTATTTCCTATCATAGTGACAGTGGCTCTACACTGATACTGATGGGATCTGAAGAAATAATATAGAATTCTGAGGATCTGAGAAAAGCATTAGATTTGCCTCATTCAGGCCCATCAGAGTATAGAAGATCATGATATTGTACAAGACTTGCATATGCTAATTTATAGATAGAGGCCACATCTCACAGCCTTACTATGTAGAAGAGGATGTACAATGTTATTGCTGGCAAGGAAGATGGAATATCCTCTCTTCTAGCACTTTCTAGCAGTGGTTGCACCGGCTCACCTTATTATTTCATATTAGTAAATGAATTTTGAAAAAATTAATCCTTCAAAACAATGAGAGCTATGTTATGGATCGGGCAATTGGGCATTTAATGTCACAGTACCTAATGATGATGTCAAGAGAATACAACCAAGCAAAAATTGTAGGAAGAAATGGTAATAAACTGTTCTGTACCACTTTTGTTAAGAAGGATCCAGCAATCTCTTCAAAAAAGTATCTAGCTCCAATTTCCTGTGGCCCTATGCACTTCAGTCTTTGCCATGTACTCAAATATATTTGTTCTGTAACAGTCACTCTGTGTCATGTGCTCCCTTTGTGTGAATATGTTACTTGCTTTCGTCCCTTGTAACCTTAATTTCTTGCTTCTGACTGCCCTTGTTATTTGGAAAATCTTTCACTTATTTTGTTTGGTTCTCTAGAATTTGCTAACCCACAAAAGAAGAATGATATTTTAGGACTAAAGACGTGTATATATACAATTATACCACTAGTGAAAAAAAGTTACAAACAGACTAAAGAAAAAGAAATAATTTAAAACAAATGCAGATTCAACGTTTTGGATATTTGAACAACAAACATAGATTTTTATTAACAGATCAAAATAGGTCCTCGGTTTAGAGGAACCTGAAGGACAAACTGATGCATAAATGTCTAATAAACTATGCTATGCACTTTTTTGGGTAAGAACCTGCACTCAGTTAAGAAAGGTATCTCTTTTCCAGTCCACGTGTTCCCATTTTCTTCAGTCTCTGCCTTTTTGTCAACTTTATACCATGCAATTCAGTTAACTACTTGTATCTTTAAATTCTTTTGTGGGAATAGGGCACTTGTTTCTTTATTTCTGAGGTGAGTTGCTTGAATCTCACTGGTAAAATTAGTTGAAAAAATTTCCATTTTTCTTTTTTGAGTTTCTGTAAAAATATACAATTATGAATCCAAGAGATTCGCAAGTAAAAAAGAAAAAGATCACATAAAGAAACACAGCTACATATAATGAAAGAATGCATAAGAACACTCAAAAAACATGAATGCCATATTTATAGCTAATGCAAATCAATAACTCTCAAAAGAGTAGCAAAAACATAATCATGAAATACAAATTAAATGGAGTACTACAATGAGAGAAACCTGTCTTTCAAAATAAAAAAAAGACCTGCAGTAACTAACTAATTCAACCGTAACCATGTGATCCAATTCTAGAGATCTTTCATCATTGTGATGGTGCAATACATAGATGCTGCAATCTGTAACTGGGTGTGAAGAACAATTGTAGAACAGTGACTAATCCAAAAAATATTATTTAATTGCTTCATGTCAACAGATTTTAGGAAGATCTCACAGTGGTTGCAGAATTCAAAATGATATTTTATGGACAGGGGGCACGCCTTTCGAAAACTACTTTGAAGAGCAAGCAATTAGATATTACAGGTAAGTAATTTTGGATGGCCTCTCTTCCAGTGAAATGTGCTCCTATACACATTATTATTTAATAGGAGGACCAAGAAGGTGAACATAGCGATTCCTAAGAACTATGAGAGCTCTGGATTAAAACTTGCTATTGGTCAAGGCAATCAGTTTCCCAATGGAGAGCCCACCTAGATTATGTTAGACCAAAACGCAAAAAGAGGAAAGGGCAATAATCCAACTCTGCCACTTTCCTTTGGAAGGAGACTTGCCTCTCTAGCATTCCCTGTGTTCACATTTACGCCAGTCTCTGTCTTTATCTAGACTTTACTCCTTCTGTATCATTTAATAAACCCATCTCTCTAGTTCCCTCAGAGAAAGTCTTTCTTTTGTTCAGTTCACTTCTTATCATAGTTGGATGACTCTTGCCCCTAATAACAGTTGCATACATTTTTTTAAATTAATAATTTAGCTATTTATAAATAACTAGATTGCAAAACAGGAGATCCATGAAGTGAGAAAGAATAATTTATATACAGAATAATAGCAAGATGTACACAAACATAACATACTATAATAAAACAAGAAAACACATTTTTAAACATATAAACTGCAATCTTTTGGGACAAAGAACAACACAAATAAATCTATTTTTAACAAATATGATGGGTTTCTCAGCTAAGAGAAACCTACTTGACAAATAGTTAAAGAGCAAAAGTATCTAACAAAAAAGCTGACAAGCTTGTAACCCTAACCAAAGTATTTCCTATCATTGTGACGGTGGCTCTACACTGATACTGATGGGATCTGAAGAAATAATATAGAATTCTGAGCATCTGAGAAAAGCATTAGGTTTTACTGCATTCAGGCCCCTCAGAGTATAGAAGATCATGATGATGTACAAGACTTGCATATGCTAATTTTTAGATAGAGGCCACACCTCACAGCTAGACTATGTAGAAGAGGATGTACAATGTTATTGCTGGCAAGGAAGATGGAATATCCTCTCTTCTAGCACTTTCTAGCAGTGGTTTCACTGGCCCACCTTATTATTTCATATTAGTAAAAGAATTTTGAAAAAATCAATCCTTGAATACAGTGAGAGCTATGTTATGGATCGGGCAATTGGACATTTAATGTCACAGTACCTAATGATGATGTCAAGAGAGTACAACCAAGCAAAAATTGTAGGAAGAAATGGTAATAAACTGTTTTGTACCACGTTTGTTAAGAAGGATCCTGAAATCTCTTCAAAAACGTATCTAGCTCCAATTTCCTGTGGCCCTATGCACTTCAGTCTTTGCCTTGTACTATATATTTGTTCTGTAACAGTCACTCTGTGTCATGTGCTCCCTTTGTGTGAATATGTTACTTGCTTTCGTCCCTTGTAACCTTAATTTCTTGCTTCTGACTGCCCTTGTTATTTGGAAAACCTTTCACTTATTTTGTTTGGTTCTCTAGAATTAGCTAACTCACAAAAGAAGAATTATATTTTATGATTAAAGACGTGTATATATACAATTATACCACTAGTGAAAAAAAGATACAACCAGACTAAAGAAAAAGAAATAATTTAAAACAAATGCAAATTGAACGTTTTGGATATTTGAACAACAAACATTGACTTTTATTAACAGATCAAAATAGGTCCTCGGTTTAGAGCAACCTGAAGGACAAACTGATGCATAAATGTCTAATAAACTATGCTATGCACTTTTTTGGGTAAGAACCTGCACTCATTTAAGAAAGGCATCTCTTTTCCAGTCCACTGTTCCCATTTTCTTCAGTCTCTGCCTTTTTGTCACCTATACACCATGAAATTCAGTTAACTACTTGTATCTTTAAGTTAATTTGTGGGAATAGGGCACTTGTTTCTTTATTTCTGAGGTGAGTTGCTTGAATCTCACTGGTAAAATTAGTTGAAAAAATTTCCATTTTTCTTTGTTTCAGTTTCTGTAAAAATATACAATTATGAATCCAAGAGATTCGCAAGTAAAAAAGAAAAAGATTACATAAGGAAACACAGCTACATCTATTGAAAGAATGCATAAGAACACTCAAAAAACATGAATGCCATATTTATAGCTAATGCAAATCAATAACTCTCAAAAGAGTAACAAAAACATAATCATGAATTACAAATGAAATGGAATACTACAATAAGAGAAACCTGTCTTTCAAAATAAAAAAAAGACCTGCGGAAACTAACTTATTCAACCCTAACCATGTGATCCAATTCTAGGGATCTTTCATCATTGTGATGGTGGCAATACATAGATGCTGCAATCTGTAACTGGGCATGAAGAACAATTGTAGAACAGTGACTAATCCAAAAAATATTATTTAATTGCTTCATGTCAACAGATTTTAGGAAGATCTCACAGTGGTTGCAGAATTCAATATGCTATTTTATAGACAGGGGGCACGCCTTTCGAAAACTACTTTGAAGAGCAAGCAATTAGATATTACAGGTAAGTAATATTGGATGGCCTCTCTTCCAGTGAAATGTGCTCCTATACACATTATTATTTCATAGGAGGAGCAAGAAGGTGAACATAGCGATTCCTAAGAACTATGAGAGCTCTGGATTAAAACTTGCTATTGGTCAAGACAATCAGTTTCCCAATGGAGAGCCCACCTAGATTATGTTAGAACAAAACCCAAAAAGAGGAAAGGGCAATAATCCAACTCTGCCACTTTCCTTTGGAAGGAGACATGCCTCTCTAGCATTCCCTGTGTTCACATTTACGCCAGTCTCTGTCTTTATCTAGACTTTACTTCTTCTGTATCATTTAAAAACCACTCTCTCTAGTTCCCTCCGAGAAAATCTTTCTTTTGTTCAGTTCACTTCTTATCATAGTTGAATGACTCTTGCCCCTAATAACAGTTGCATACATTTTTTTAAGTTCATAATTTAGCTATTTATAAATAACTAAATTGCAAAACAGGAGATCCATGAAGTGAGAAAGAATAACTTACCTACAGAATATTAGCAAGATGTACACAAACATAACATACTAAAGTAAAACAAGAAAACACATTTTAAAACATATAAACTGCAAACATTTGAGACTAAGAAAAACACAAATAAATCTTTTTTTAACAAATATAATGTTTTTCTCTGCTAAAAGAAACCTACTTGACAAATAGTTTAAGAGCGAAAATATCTAACAAAAAAGCTGACAAGCTTGTAACCCTAACCAAAGTATTTCGTATCATTGTGACGGTGGCTCTACACTGATACTGATGGGATCTGAAGAAATAATATAGAATTCTGAGCATCTGAGAAAAGCATTAGATTTGTTGCATTCAGGCCCATCAGAGTATAGAAGATCATGATGATGTACAAGATTTGCATATGCTAATTTATAGATAGAGGCCACACCTCACAGCTAGACTATGTAGAAGAGGATGTACAATGTTATTGCTGGCAAGGAAGATGGAATATCCTCTCTTCTAGCACTTTCTAGCAGTGGTTTCACTGGCTCACCTTATTATTTCATATTAGTGAAAGAATTTTGAAAAAATCAATCCTTGAAACAGCGAGAGCTATGTTATGGATCGGGCAATTGGGCATTTAATGTCACAGTACCTAATGATGATGTCAAGAGAGTACAACCAAGCAAAAATTGTAGGAAGAAATTGTAATAAACTGTTCTGTACCACTTTTGATGAGAAGAGTACTGCAATCTCTTCAAAAACGTATCTATCTCCAATTTTTTGTGGCCCTGTGCACTTCAGTCTCTGCCTCATAGTCAAATATATTTGTTCTGTAACAGTCACTTTTGTGTCATTTGCTTCCTTTGTGTGAATATGTTACTTGCTTTCATCCCTTGTAACCTTAATTTCTTGCTTCTGACTGCCCTTGTTTTTTGGAAAACCTTTAACTTATTTTGTTTGGTTCTCTACAATTATCTAACTCACAAAAGAAGACTTATATTTTATGATTTATCACGTGTGTATATACAATTATAACACTAGTGAAAAAAAGTTACAATCAGACAAAACTTTTTTTTTTTCATAACAAATGCAGATTGAACATTTTGGATAATTGAACAACAAACATAGCCTTTTATTAACAGATCAAAATTGGTCCTTGGTTTACAAGAACCTGAAGGACAAACCGATGCATACATGTCTAATAAACTATGCTAAGCACTTTTTTGGGTAAGAACCTACACTCAGTTAAGAAAGGTATCTCTTTTCCAGTCCACATGATCCCATTTTCTTCAGTCTCTGCCTTTTTGTCAACTTTACACCCTGTGATTCAGTTAACTACTTGTATCTTTAAGTTCATTTGTGGGAATAGGGCACTTGTTTCTTTATTTCTGAGGTGAATTGCTTGAATCTCACTGGTAACATTTGTTGAAAACATTTCTATTTTTCTTTTTTGAGACATAGAAGTGTGTCAAACTGACGTCATTTTGAGTTTAATCTGCCAATAAACTCGGTGAGTTTATACTAAATATGACGAAGGGCGAGGATTCGCTGGGTCGGAAATATGCTCTTGATTGTGATTATGAGTATGAATATGTTATTAGATTATGAACTTCATGTCAGTTAATAATTTTCTACGTCAATCTCAACCATGCATTAAATACGCTTGCACCTACAATGAATTTATGAACACACTTCTATGTTTTAACCTTTCTGGAACCATTAAGTTAAGATGGAACAGACTCACTATTGAGCAGTCTCCTATGGGGACAAGAGATTAGTATTCTTCATACAATGACAGTACTTAACTCTGTAGGGTAAATGAATTTGAATATCGGGATATGGGTAATACGTGCCTGGATCACACTTCCTAGAATGTTGTTTATCTCTCCGCAGTATGTGTACTCCGTGTTAGGGGAATTCCCTCCACATGGTCAAGATCAATTAGATCTACCACTATCTCCTTGACAACTGATTAAGGTAAGGAGGTTTCTTATGGGACTGGGATGGATAGACGTCCTGAAGAAGACCAATGTGACCTACTGATTGGGGGTACGCCCAGGTCGAAACATGTTGACTCCAGCAGTTTAGGAGGGGTATTATAGGTTCCTAAATTTCCTTCCTTAACACCACCATCCGTTATTCATTTTTTAATCCTAACCTTGGGACCTACGAATAAAGGTACATTAGGTATCCATGAGCCAGTTTTAAATTCATTACTTTGACTGCACTTTTTGTTCTATCACTGTACCCAGTCTTGGACTGACACATTCTGCTGTGAACACCATTTGTCACGTCGAGTTTTTGTGCTGTCTTTATGTTTTATGTTCCCCTTCCCTATGCTCCGCTCTGTGCATGGCTACGCCAGGGCGTTGTAGCAGACCCGAAGATGAAGCATGTCACACACATTTGTGTGTGAGTGAAGGCAGTTTTTTCAAACATACGAGTTTGTCACTGTTTGTACTCAATAAACTTTTCTGTACCACTTTTGTTAAGAAGGATCCTGCACTCTCTTAAAAAATGTATCTATCTCCAATTACCTGTGACCCTATGCACTTCAGTCTCTGACTTGTACTCAAATATATTTGTTCTGTAACAGCCACTTTGTGTCATTTGCTCCCTTTTTGTGCTTTGTTCCCTTGTAACCTTAATATCATGTTTCTGACTGCCATTGTTATTTTGAAAACCCTTCAATTATTTTGTTTGGTTTCCTAGAATTAGCTAACTCACAAAAGACAAATCATATTTTACGACTAAAAATATGTACATATACAATTATAACACTAGTAAAAAAAAGTTACAACCAGACTAACGAAAAAGAAATAATTTAAAACAAATGCAGGTTGAATGTGTTTGATAATTGAAGAAGAAACATACCATTTTATTAACAGATCAAAATAGATCCTCGGTTCAGAAGAACCTGAAGGACAAACTGATGCATACATGTCTAATAAACTATGCTTTGTACTTTTTGGGGTAGGAACCTGCACTCAGTTAAGATATGTATCTCTTTTCCAGTCCACGTGTTCCCATTTTCTTCAGTCTCTGCCTTTTTCTCAACTTTACGGCCTGTGATTCAGCCAATTACTGGTATCTTTAGGTTCATTTGTAGGAATAGGGCACTTGTTTCTTTATTTCTGAGGTGAATTGCTTGAATCTCACTGGTAACATTAGTTGCAAACATTTCCATTTTTCTTTTTTGAGTTTCTGTAAAAATAGAAAATTATGAATCCAAGAGATTTGCAATTAAAAAAGAAAAAGATTACATAAGGAAACACAGCTACATTTATTGAAAAAAAGTATAAGAACACTCAAAATACATTAATTTCATATATATAGCTAATGCATATCAATAACTCTTATAAGAGTAAAAAACAAACATAATCATGAATGACAAATAAAATGGACTACTACATTAAGAGAAACCTGCCTTTCAAAATAAAAAAAGACCTGTGGTAACTAACTAATTCAACTGCAACCATATGATCCAATTCTAGGGATCGCTTACCTTTGTGATGGTGGTAATGCATAGATGCTGCCATCTGTAACTGGGTGTGAAGAACAATTGTAGAACAGTGACTAATAAAAAAAACTTATTTAATTGCTTCATGTCAACAGACTTTAGGAAGATCTCACAGTGGTTGCAGAATTCAATATGCTCTTTTATGCACAGAGGGCATTCCTTTCGAAAACAATATTGAAGAGCAAGCAATTAGATATTACAGGTAAGTAATATTGGATGGCCTCTCTTCCAATGAAATTTGCTCCTAAACACATTATTATTTCATAGGAGGACCAAAAAGGTGAACATAGCGATTCCTAGGAAATATGGGAGCGCTGGATTAAAACTTGCTATTGGTCAAGACAATCAGGGGTATATTCACAAGAATGTGTGATAACTACCGCAAGAGTAGCGTAACACAACTTTCAACATCGCAGCCCATCGGGGGAAAATAACCCTGTGTCAAAGTGGAATTCACAACAAGGCAGTAACATGTGATAGACACCAGATAACACGGCAAATGTCCGAGTGAAAATCAACACCATGCCGCAAAAATGCGATACGCGAACCCAAAAAAACATGCAATGAGGCAAAGCGCGAGACAAGAATCAGAGAAAAACAGCCACAGGCCTGCAAATCCCATGCATCATGCAGGAAAATGCACTATATAAGAAAGAAAAAATTAACCAATTCTAACTGCGTAGCACCATGGATGCACCCGTACCTAGCGCAGAGGACAAGCCGAACCCCACAAGTCCCACTGTGGACCAGCATGGAACCCCGTGTTCGGGGAAGGGCAAGGAGAAGAGGAAGAGGAAGACGGGGTTCAGTCCACAGGAAGACCGGATCATCATCATGGAGATCATAGGACACCATCAACAACTGATTGGCAACTCCACTGTGGCACTGGTGACCCAAACGGAAATATGGCAGACCATTGTCACCAACGTCAATGCAGTCGGAGTGTCGACGAGATCACTGGAGGAGGTCAAGAGGCTCTGGCATGAAGTGCCCAGCCAAACCAAGGATAAGTTCTCTGCCAACAGGAAGGCAGCAAGGGCGACTGGAGGTGGGAGCCCTGTAACACAGGAGGAGCTGGATGACCTGGAGGAAATGGTGGCCATATTCAGCAGTGTGGAGACGGTGGATGGATTGGGGGCCTGGACACAGCACGATACGACCTGACCCAACAGGGTGAGTAACGACCAGGGACGGGGGGATGGGGGGAGATGGGCACAATGGCACACATGAACTAAAATGTGTAGCACACTGCACCCCCACAATGATAGAGGAACATGTCACTGATAGTCTTGGAACACTGCATCACACATAGAAACTCCAAGTAAGCCCCCCTACACAATGTGCACAAAGGGGCCCCTCCATATCACCAATACCACAACCCACCCATGAAAATGTGCTGAATCCAGCAAAGCAATGGCTCTGTGACCCACACTGACTATGCAAGTAAAACTGCATGCCCGATAGCATGGCAGCAGCCCAAAAACATGAGATGGCCCACAGATCGACATGGAGGTAGCCCAGTGCATATCACATCCGTAAAGGAGCACGTCACACTCTGACATGCCCACGTGCACACACAACCCATGCCATACAATACACGCAGCAGACAATCAATGCACCAGACCACAGAACCTGTCCAAGAGCACATATGACCCAAGTCAAAAACAATTCAGGGTCCGAAAAGCACCCGATTCAAAGGCACACCTCCTCAAAGGGAGAAGGACACATGAAACCTGAGTTGCATTGGCAACTCCCCCACAATGCAGCACACACATGTAGCAATCCCAGAACATCAGCAATGACGGCAATGTGGAACACAGTGGAACACCAACAGCATAGGCCACGGCTCACAACAGGTCCCACACGTGCATAGTAACTGTCCACTCACATCTGGCATTGCCTGAGACTTTGTGATGAAGATGCATGGGTACTACCACACATCTGTCATGTAGTCACAAAACACACTGACTGCCATCAAATAGCCAGCTCCACTGTGACAATGTACATTTGCATGCAGTCTGAATGTAAACATGTGCAAAAATCCAAAATACATGTGTAACTCTGTTAACCTGCATCTCACCTTTCACATTGCAGAGGGACAAACAACACCTCATGCAGTGCACACCACATTTCACTTCAATGATGACAAAGAGGACAACCTGAACATATGTCAAGACGGATCACTGACAGAATATCGACTGTCAAAATATCGACAGTCAAAATATCGAGGTAAAAATATAGAATGCCAGAATATCGACCTCCTATCTACAAACAGGTAAGTACAAAAATATCGACTCCAAAATATCGATAGGAAAAAATATAGACAGTCAAAATATCGATTTTTTAAATTATCTTAAAAGTAATTTTAAAGTACTATAATAATAAATATAACTATTTTAAACATACTTAAAATACTTAAATAAACTTAAAATTAATGATTGTAACTTACATTTTTTTTTAAAACATATATATATATATATATATATATATATATATATATATATATATATGCCAAACAATTCCCACCACTTCCGACCACATCCGTGCTTCGGCGAAGAAGGAACTCGGACCACTACAGTAGTTCAGGCAAGATGTAAATTTATTTGCGTTACCCGCAGCCTACAAAGACGCGTTTCGGGCTTCCAGAGCCCTTGATCACATTCATATATATATATATTGCAACATTTTAGTGTCTGATCAGACATGGATTTAATTTATGGACTATATGATATACACTGAAATTTCTTCTCCAACAAGTTTGTTATACTGATGTTGTTGAGGGGTGTGCACATTTATATACAATTCATGTTAATATATGTAAACAATGATTGGCTTTGAACAAGCTATCCTTCAGACAAAAACCGCAAATACTTTTGATATTTGTTGCCATAACCTAAGTGCATGATCAGACATGAATTTAACTAATGAAGTACGTGATATATGCTGAAATCTCCACTCCAATATGTCCGCTACACTTATGACACTAAAGGGTGTGCACAAAAAAGTCCTTTGTTTATGTTTAGACCAAATCACTGAGAACGTAAAAGGACTATTGTTTTGGGTCCACGGCAAACGTGAACAAGCCGAGAGGTGAAACGCGTTGTTTGTTGTTTTTTGCTGCCGAATAAACCTTTACAGCACAGCAATTCCTGGTGTGTCGTTGCACGTTTTCTTCTACCGAGGAACTCTTTGGTTTGAAATATTGGGTTTCCGAGACCCTGACAGCGACCCTTTTGTGAGCGGGTACTGGCTACAATACGGGAATCTGGTGTGTGTTTATATATATATATATATATATATATATATATATACATACATATTATTAACAAAACATATACAATATTTTTTCCGTAAGATAGCGAGAGTTTTAAATTTACTATTCCAACTCCAGTGAGTGCAACAGTAGGGAAAGCGTTGGATAGCGTAGGGGTAAAAATTACTATTCCCACTCCAAAGAGTGCAACAGTAGGGAAAGCGTTGGATAGTGTAGGGGTGAAAATTACTATTCACACTCCAAAGAGTGCAACAGTAGGGAAAGCGTTGGATAGCGTAGGGGTAAAAATTACTATTCCAACTCCAGCAAGTGCAACAGTAGAGAAAGCGTTGGATAGCGTTGGGGTAAAAATTACTATTCCCACTCCAGCGAGTGCAACAGTACGGAAAGCGTTGGATAGCGTAGG
Organism: Lissotriton helveticus; assembly: GCF_964261635.1. Lineage (NCBI taxonomy): Eukaryota > Metazoa > Chordata > Amphibia > Caudata > Salamandridae > Lissotriton > Lissotriton helveticus. Next base: position 164,945,964 of record NC_136072.1, read on the forward strand.
GGTAAAAATTACTATTTCCACTCCAGAGAGTGCAACAGTAGGGAAAGCATTGGATGGCGTAGGGGTAAAAATAACTATTCCAACTCCAGCAAGTGCAACAGTAGGGAAAGCGTAGGAAAGCGTAGGGGTAACAATTACTATTCCCACTCCAGAGAGTGCAACAGTAGGGAAAGCGTTGGATAGTGTAGGGGTAAAAATTACTATTCCCACTCCAGAGAGTGCAACAGTAGGGAAGATATTGGATAGAGAAGGGGTAAAAATTACTATTCCAACTCCAGCGAGTGCAACAGTAGGGAAAGCGTTGGATAGCGTAGGGGTAAAAATTACTATTCAAACTCCAGCGTGTGCAACAGTAGGGAAAGCGTTGGATAGCATAAGGGTAAAAATTACTATTCCCACTCCAGAGAGTACAACAGTAGAGAAAGCGTTGGATGGCGTAGGGGTAAAAATTACTATTCCAACTCCAGCGAGTGCAACAGTAGGGAAAGCGTTGGATAGCGTAGGGATACAAATTACTATTCCCACTCCAGTGAGTGCAACAGTAGGGAAAGCGTTGGATAGCGCAGGGGTAAAAATTACAATTCCCACTCCAGAGAGTGCAACAGTAGGGATAGCGTTGGATAGTGTAGGGGTAAATATTACTATTCCCACTCCAGAGAGTGCAACAGTAGGGAAAGCGTTGGATAGCGTAGGGGTAAAAATTACTATTCCTACTCCAGAGAGTGCAACATTAGGGAAAGCGTTGGATGGCGTAGGGGTAAAAATTACTATTCCCACTCCAGAGAGTGCAACAGTAGGGAAGACGTTGGATAGCGTAGGGGTAAAAATTACTATTCCCACTCCAGAGAGTGCAACAGTAAGGAAAGCATTGGATAGCATAGGGGTACATTTTATTATCCCCACTCTAGTGAAAATAAATTAATCTAAGTCACATAATTATAAATTAATCAATTAATACATTTTAATTACCAATTAAGAAATAATTAATTACCAATTAAACATTAATTAACAATTTATTTAAAATAAATACCAATTAATTAATTATCATGTTTAATTAATTATATTAAATTACTTCCCACCCTATTCCCCTATAAACCCACAACCCGCTACTACAAATAAAATATTATTATTCACATAATTATTAATTAAACAATTAATTTAAATGAATTATCAATTAAGAATAATTTATTTATCAATTAAAAATTACTTGACAATTAATTCAAAATAAATACCAATTAGTTAATTAACATATTTAATTAATTATAATTAAATTACTTCCCACCCTATTCCCCTATAGACCCACAACCCGCTACAGAAAATAAATTACTAAAATTAAAATAATTATCAATTAATCAATTAAAATTAATTACCAATTATATTTTAATTAATTACCAATTAATAATTAATTAACATTTAATTCTAAATAAATAACAAAAAATAAATTAACATATTTAATTAATTATAATTAAATTACTTCCCACCCTATTCCCCTATAAACCCACAACCCGCTACAGATTTACATTACACAAAAAGAAAATGAATATTAACTTACCTAAATTTCGATATTTTTGTTGTCTATATTATGTCTAGTCGATATTATGTCCATTCTATATTTTTGATTCGATATTATGTCCATTTTATTCGATATTAAAATTTTCTAATCGATATTTTGGTAGTTTATATTATGTCTAGTCGATATTATGTCCATTCTATATTTTTTACTCGATATTATGTCTAGTCGATATTAAAAACTCGATATTTTGACTCTATACCATGTCAAGACACCCTCCAAAGGATAATGGACAGCCGCCGCACCCCATCCCCAGGATCAGGGCAGGCCAGCTGCTCCGAGGTGAGCCCACCACCTGCACAGACCACACAGCAGGAAACACACACCACCACGGCTGTCTCCCAGCACCCCCGACCAATACATGGAGTTCCAACAACGTGTGTGGAGTTGCCAGCTGAATTTGGCTGAACAGCTGCGGGTGGGTTTCGAACTCGTGGCAGCTAAACTCGATGCCATACGTGGGTGTCTGAGTCCCATCAGGGACCACGTACAGTCCCTATCTGACACCTCCTGCACGCACTATGCTCCGCCACAGACTTTGGCTGACCTCGCTGGGGCCATGAATATACTATAGGAACTGTCTGCTCAGACAGGCACCAGCGATCACAGCACAGAGTCGGCACAGATGCGGAGGCCAATGGAGACCATGGAGCAGATCATGCTGGAAGTATGTCTGCCAAGGCTGAACACCAGCAAGTAGTAACTGGGAACTTCAATGCCCTGCAGTGCTTCAATTGCCATTGATGCCACTAAGCCGCTCCCAGACTACTGCAGCGGGAACATTGAACACACAGCTCCGACCCCTGATGTGTCCGTGGCACACAGTGATGCTGCCCCATCACCCTCGCAGTCTGTTGTGTCAGTGGCACACAGTGGTGTAGCCATCACCCCACCACACACACCGGACACACCGGACACAGAACCTGTATCAGGGGAGTAAGAACGGGATGGGAAATACTGTGTGAGGAAGGAGGCAGTACAATCCATCAACACCATATGCCCTGTCCCTGCCTGGTGATGACCTATGCATCATGCCCTGGGAAACACCTCCTACAGACCTCCCAGAACACTCAGCGACATGCACCCGGACCCCGACAGGGACTCCAATTTCATCACTGCTGGCCAATTACACACCAATCCTGCTTCGGACTACACCCTCCCACTTCCTAATCACTTCTCAATCCCCAAATGACTGTGGTTTGCCCACCACTGGGCTTCCATGTGATGTGGGCTTGGATGCCCATGTACAGCACCAACTCCGTCAATCACCTGTATGTGAATTTACCATTCAGAATCACACAGATGTGTCATTACTATGTTCACTAATGTATGGATGAATGGCTGGATGTGGGGACAATGATTGCACATGAAGGTACACCATGGTAACTGACATCTATCCCTGAGACACATGGCAAATTGGATGACTGTGAAGGTGAGTACTAGCTGTGGCCCATTGCACATCAACAATAATCTCATGAGCCCTCAATGTAGGCACACGCCCATGTGTTGAATAGTGCTATCAGAGTGACCAAATCGGTAGCAGGTCAGGAGTGGTGTCCTACTTCACATGTGAGAACAGAACTTCACGACGTATACCTACTTACACACATCTATGTGGATACATTCTTTTATGATATATGACATTGCTCCACATGGTCAGAGGTTGGACACAATACTCACATTGCTGAAGTCACGTCAGTGCACATGTTGGCCAACACCTATCCCAATACAATGTCTTGCTCACAGAGGTTGACCTTGCAAAAGGGACCTACCCCCATTGCACATGCAACCATCAGTTCCTCCCTGTGTAGGGACGATGCTCATTGTGGCATACGAGTGGACAATCAAATCAACACACCTCACAGTTAGACACCAGTGGGGTGGCATAAACTTTATTGGGATGTGTGTGTCAGTGTGGACGAGGCAACGGCCACAACAGGCAAGGACATGCTTAAGACAAGTACATGCAGCATTGGTACATGTCGAGGTTCAGGAATGGTGGTGCAAAAATGTACAACAATCATCACGGATGGCAACGCTCCCAGCCCACCTTTCCTTGCTGGATGTGTCATGTGTTGTGTGGCGTCTGACCGTTGCCCTGTGTGAGGAGGCACGACTCACTGCCCATGGGATCTGCATAGTGCTCTGCCACCGGAGTGCTTCGATTGCCTGCTCTGCTGACAGTGTTCAGGTGAAAGGGTCCGACAGGTTCACATGTCGTGCTACATTGCCATGTGTGTACTCTCCCACAGCAGTGTGTCCGAATTGGCAATGTTGCCAAATGACTCTGTGTTGCTCCAACCATGAACCTGCATCACCTTGCACAGGTGTGTGTACAAACGTGTTGTGCCACGCACATGCATACAGAGTCATGACGATAGCAGACATGTCCTCTGTTGTGGTGGGATATGTGAGCAATCCCCACGAGGCAACAAGTTGTTGGGACATGTGGTGTGGGTAACAATCGGATGTGGCTGCAGGGACGTAGTTACTTGTCCGTGAATGCCCGCGCTGCTTCATGTGCAATGTGTTCCAATAGTACGTTGTTGTCGTGTTCAAGGAACACAAAGAAAGGTTCCCCTGGACTTTCTAATGGTAGATAGGAATTCACATCCAATTGTAATGTTCACTCACAACTAATTCTACATCACACATCCACTCTTCCTTGAAGTCACAATATATTCCCCCTATAGACAAATATTCAATTATATCAATACAAAATATTAAAAAGAACAGCTCCTACACAATTGTATATAGAGGACGCTATCAAGAAGACTTTTTTATAAAAAACAGTGACACGACAATAAACAGTTCATCAAACCAAAATGCAAGACCCTGAGGCCACCAACAACCCGATAATAACGTTGAGTTGTAGCCAAACTATCGATCCAAAGCTGATATATACTTAAATGTAATTTCGGCAAATAGTTTTTCTTTTTTGTCCTGAAAAACCCTTCAGCAGTGGATTCTTTACAAGTGCGTCAACGCGTTTCGGTGGTGTTTATACTTATTGCCCACCCACCTTCTTCAGGACTAACATAAATGAGTACAAGGTCTAATGTTCCAATTTTGCAAATCATTGATCTAAATAAGAAAAAACAAATGTCAAACTTATCTCCATAGATTATACATACATAAACAATGCATATTCCTATGTTCCCTGAATACATATAAATACATTAACCTTTCTCTATTCACGTTTCACTGTATTAATTACCTCCCTCATTTTTTTCTCAACCAGATATCATAATCTTAAGCCTATAATTTTAATTTAGCACTACCTTCCATTCTGGAGTTCATATGTTTTTGCCATTACCTCCCCCTTGGAATCCTCCCTTCTTGAGAAAAAGGGTCCTCCCCATGTAGGTTGTCCCACTTCATATTAACATGCTCATTCATACACAGGCACTCTATTGTTGTATAATGTAATCCACTAACCGTGGAGTAGGCTAATTTCTGGTGGTGCATCCATATCTTATATGCAGTTCTGATAAAAGGAGTTCCCACACTGGTCAGAGCTAGAATAGTATGAGAATATAAAAGCCTTGTTAGTTTCTATAGCAGTATTGTATGGCCCTTCTCAGCCGTTACTTGCAATACAGCTATCTTACCTTCCGTGTAAGAGTTGCTTATTCCTCTTGCTCTCTCATATGTAGAATTTCATTAAAGGATAACATTAATGATTCCCTGCATGGTGATATATGGAGGGGTTTTATTATTCAGTTCGACACCTCTCTGTAATTTTATATGTCAGAGGGATTTTTCAGTGTTGCTTACCTTGGTGTCGGTATGAATCTATTGAAGATTTGTACTTAAATTCCTTTTTTTCTTTTCTTTTTGATTGGGATCCACTAGCGCCCCACAGCTCCTGTTGCACTTGTTTGCGGGTCATGCGCCAAAATTTCCCAGCCTTGAATCTCGATGGAATCTTGAAGGGTCATAAATCAGGGGTCTATTTATACCGTAATTTATACATTCCTACGCTCTTTCTCCTTCGTTTGGTATAAGGGTCCTCTACATCATTTACTCGCCGATCAATGCTCTATTTATTTGAAGCAGAGACTCGCATAAGGTTTACTTCTGTTCGCAGGCCTCTTCCCCCAGGTGTTCCACCCTCGTATTGCCATTATTACACATCCGCTCCTTTGCGGGCGGTTTTAGTGCAGGTCAGATTCGCTTTAACTCCAGTACTTGCACTGACCTCTCTACAATGTCGTTTAAGTATTCCTAGGAGTGCCCTAAGTGTATTAATGTGAGATCCACTCTCTCATCGCCCCTACGCTTTTTAAACAAAGTTATTCTCCGCGCATAACAACGGACCGCACCTGGTCTCCCTTTCTATTCCCCGCCACCCGAACCCCAGGGTGAGCCAATTCATTAACTGGTCTGGGCAGGTGTGCTCAGCCCACGCCATTTCATCAATCCGCAATGCAGCCCAATGGGGAAGTGCCTCTATATGGTCACTGCACATAATGAGGAATTGTGCAATTTCCATGCACAACTGCCAATACATACGCAGTATCTCAAGGCATCCCATGCACAGCTGTCTCGGTTACACTCCAGTTTGTGTTCCAACAGGGGGCGCACACTCAAGTCATAGTCCAATTTATCTACGGTTGAGTTGGATAGGCAGACATCCATGGGACACTCGAATGAGCATCTTCGGCAGTGGAAACAGGGCTGGACGCAGGTGACGTAGGCAATGCGGAAGTTGAGCCGGTAACTGATCCGCAGCACTGCCAGTGGCACTGCACCCAGTAAATGCAGCATATGTGCACTGTAGTGTTCCACCTGATGGGGGTTGTGCATGTGCCCGGTATGGCCTGCCATTGCCTTGCTGCGTCTCATGGAACTGGTACTCTTCTTAACTGCGGCTGTTGTGTGGAGGATATGCCACAGCTCTGGGCATTGTTTTGAATGTGTGTGCAACGTTGGGCTGAATGGGTTGCTGTTTCCGTGAGTGGCAAGGGCATCCCTTGCGGGGGTACCTCCGACAGGGGCTTCTGTGTGTGGGGTGTGGATGAGTCGGATAGTTTATTTGTGCTCTGCGTGGTGTGGGAGTCGTCCACATCTATAAATTATAAACACTATGGGGCCGATTAGGATGGCGGACGGACGTCCGTCCGCCACCCCAGAGGTGGAGGGACCGTCCGCAGGGGCAGCGGCGGTCCCTCCGTGCAAATTAGGATGTGACCGCCACCCTGGCGATCACATCCTGGATATTTAACATTGCGGCGGGTGCTGCTTCAAGCAGCACCCGCCGCAATGTTAAAAGTGCATGTTTAACATTTACATGCACAAAGCGGCAAGCACCGCGCGGTGCCTGCCACTTTGTGCATGTAAATACTGGGGGGTACCATAGGTACCCCCCATGTGCACCCCCCACCCGCCTACACCCTGGGGGCCCGCAACGGGCCCCCAAAATCAAAAGTACACATGCTTTTCCACGGCGGAAAAACCGACGCGGAAAAGCATATTTACAAATGCTTCCTAATTTGGCTGACGGTGTCTGATAGACACTGCCAGCCAAATGAGAGCTTTTCCGCCGCGGTTGTAATCCGACCGCGGCGGAAATGCTGCGGACAGAAACCAAGACCCACCAGCCATCGTAATGCGGCGGTGGGTCTTTGGTGACTCCGCAGAGGATTTTCCGCCTCCTCCGGGCCGGAGGTGGCTTCCGCCGGCCCGGAGGAGGCGGAAAATCCTCCATCATAATGAGGCCCTTAGTGTTTAATTACCAGGGTGCACTGTTCAAGAAATTGCCCTGTTAGGTGCTATCAAACGTTAACATAAATGTATGCTACTGAGTGCAGTAATTCACTTTTTAACAAACTCCTTTCTACTATAGTGATCAAAATTCCTCAAAAATTCTATCATTTGCGTGGCCGTTAATCAACATGAAAAACACTGTGAGATATCACAAGTCATACCAATTTTTGACCAAATGTGTAATATTATCAACATAAAAGCAAAAATTACATTAAAGAACAAGAAGAAAAGCAACTAGAAAACAAGAATTCATTCTCTATATTCAATTTTCAGATGAGCAAGATTTCTAAATTTTCAATTTTACAGATTTACACTTTCACAAATTCCAATCTTTCAGTAATGCGTCCAACACCTCCCAATACATTTCCGTGCTTGCACCTTCATCAGGGGAACACTGCAAAAATTATAATCACGTATGTAACCAATGCTTTACAAAAAGCAAAACAAGATTTTTTGTTTTTAAATAAATTGCTTTAGACATTTTCATTTCTCGACAATTATGTTAAAGAGGGGTGTTGCTATATACATTATTTTACATTATTTGTCATGAATTGGTTTCACCAGCTCAAACACGTTCCTCTTTTTCTATAAACAACAAAAACAAAATGTGCGCACAACCAGAGTGTTATAGACCTCGTTCCTGCCCATTCATTCATAGGTGAAGTTACCTAGACGAAATAGAGTATATCCGATTCTAGTGAAAAACTAATGCTGGTGCCCAAGTGTAAAAAACTATAATAAGTACCCAAGTGTAAGAACCCAAGCCAATTGTGAAATAGTTTTAGCTTTAATCTTACCTACTGCAATAGACAGAAATACCAAACGAGTTTGTGCCAGTCCTCCACATCTGCCATTGCATCTATCTCAGGGTGTTCCAGGCGCATTCTGGACCAAGGTCAGAGGGGCAGGTGTCCTCCCGCCTTCTGCATTGGACAATGGAGCTTTCATCCCAGATGTTTGTCTGTCTTCTACTTGCAGTTTCGGAATGTGATGTGGCTTTGGCGCTGAGATTGGGAAACGGCTTTGGGCTCATGGTGCACGGATGGCGATGCACACACACATGTTGGCATGAGTTGCCAGGTGCCGTGCAAGGCCCTACGCTGCTTGTGCAATTTCACTCTGTCTCTCTCCCTTGCTCTCTCCTTCTCTTTCCTTTGTTGGGTGCATGGCACACCTTCTTCTCTTGGGTTTAGTGATCCAGTATGTGTCCTACGGATTGCCTAGTGAGGACCCGCCAGGTCTCATCCAAATGAGTGTTTTGGCATTGTTTGTATGGTGTTTTGTGTTGGTGATTGCATTGCTGTGTGACTGAATCTCCATTTTCTGCCCACGCATGTATGTTAATGTTCCTGCTTTTGTGACATCAGGCAGAATATTTGTTTTGGGATTCGTGGTGTTGGTGTGCAGTTTCTTGGTCCGGGGTTGGAGGTGTGGTGGCAGAGGGTGTTGTGGCCCTCTTGGGTGTCCATGCTGCATGTTCAGTTGCTCCATGGCATCTGTTTGTCTTCAGATGTGGCTGTGGGCTGTGCTCCCTTTTGTGGTGCAGGATGTGGTCCGACTTTGCACCTGGTCAGAGCAGGTGTAAAATTCCTGCAGCTAATGCACCTTATTGCGTGTTTTGTGTTCTTATAGCCGATCTCTCTGGTCGTTGTGAATGTTGAGGTGTGGTGTTATCGCGGGTTTTGGTATGGGAACGCCTACTCTGCATCTCATTAGCGATAGTTGCAGGGGTCCTCTGTGGCGATCTTTTTTGGGGCTGCTATTACGGGCAAACTGATGCTGTGGGCTGTTAGCACCAGCTTGTGAATGGTGGGGTAAATTTATCACGACTTTGGCTGCTATAAAGTGCTGTTAATTCGGCTATAGCTCCTTGTGAATATGCCCCTCAGTTTCCCAATGGAGAGCCCACCTTGATTATGTTAGAACAAAACCCAAAAAACAGGAAATTGCAATAATCCAACTCTGCCACTTTCCTTTGGAAAGAGAGATGCCTCTCTACCATTCCCTGTCTTCACATTTACGCCAGTCTCTGTCTTTATCTCGACTTTACTCCTTCTGTATCATTTAATAAATCCATCTCTCCAGTTCCCTCTGAGAGAAACTGGGGGATGTAAATGTAAATGTATTTGAGCTTGTAAAGCGCACTGCTACCCGGAGGTTTCCTGGTGCTGTTTAACGCTGGGGAACCCGTCCTGGCTTTCCCTGTGGGATGGTCCCTGCTGGGAGTCCCCAAGGTGGAGCCAGGCATCCCCAGCGTTGATGGGGCCGTTGTGGAGATTAGGCAAGCTAATGCCCAGAGTTGCCGAGTGGGACCCCTGATTAGAGTAGGCACCGAAGCGAGAATTATCAAGTCCGCTGACCCAGGTCCACGACCCTGCCGCGTCGGGAATTGAACCCTGGTCCCGGGCCGACTTCTGCTCCCGGGTCTGCCGTCTCTAACCAGTGAGCCACACTACTCCACTGATATTCACAAGGACTCAACTCCGACTTTTTCCCACCTAACGCAACAAATGTGGAGCTAGATTTAACACCCCATTCACAAGCTGGTGCAATCTGCAGACATCGCCTGTATTCCCGCGATAACTGCCCCAAAATGTATCACCACAGCGACACCACCAATTAACCCTAAGGAGATGCAGAGTGGGCATTCCCATGCAAAAACACACAAAAAAACACACAAAACCACATTCACAACGAACTGCCAGATCTGCGAAGCGAACCAAAAACAGACGATAAGCCGCAGCAGCAGGGAATTAACACCTGCCTTCTGCTGGTGTTAAGCAGGATGACTACCTGCAGCATGACAGGGAGCCCCGCCAAGAGCCACACCTGAAGACCCACAGATGCCATGGAGACAATGATCATGCAACGCGGATACCCATGAGGGCCACAATACCCCCTGCAACCACCCCAGGCCCCCCCGGCCCTCCCCTCCAGACATACAAATACCGTGCACGACACAAGAGCCACAACAAACGCATGATGACACACAGAGCCAAAATAAATACACATGTGTGGCCAGAAGAATGAGAAACAGTCACACAGCACTGAAGTAACAACCAAAAACTTTATTGAAACACAACATAAAACAACAATGCGGAAGACTCCTGTCGAGTCCGCCAGAGACAATCTCGATGACACAGCCTGGAAAAGAAAGCGCAAAATCAGGATGTGTGTCATGCGCACATCAAAGGAGCGAGACACAGAGAAACAGAGAAGGAAAGTGAGTCAAAGAGAGAATGAGAGGGAAGGAAAGGATGGGAGAGAGAGTGAGAGAGAGGGGAGGGAGAGAGAGAGGGAAGGGCAAGAGAGTGAGTGAGAGAGAGAGAGGGAAGGGAGAGTCAGAGTGCGAGACAAAAAAATGAAGGGAGAGAGAGACACCGCCACCCCTGCGCACACAGGCCCCACTGCTCACCTGCTGCCACCGGTGTGTCCATCAGTAGGCATACCGCGTGCCCGTGCAAACTCCAGGCCCCGGTCACGCCACCATGGCATGGTCCACTTCATGCGGGCCCTCCCCATGCGGAACAGCGTTTACAACGCAACTTTTACAACGCAGTACCTTTACCACACAACTTTTACAACGCAAGTCATTACAACGACTTGCGCTGGGGGGCGCTCTAGGATAGGGAATAGTTAATTTACTATCCAAAACCTTCCCTACTATCCACGGGGACTGGAGTTGTAAGAGTAAATTAAACTATTCACTGTCCAGCATCCCCCAACGCAAGTCGTTGTAACGACTTGCATTGTTAAAGTTGCGTAGTAAAGGCATGCGTTGTAAAAGCATGCGTGGTAATGACATACATCCCTCACCACGGCCCAGCAGGTCCCACGTCATGTGGGTCCTCAGGACTCACATGACGCTGAGTCCTGAGTCATCAATGGCAGAGACCACATCAGTGCACGCATCATCATCGCAGGCTGCACACCCGCTCAGCAATTACGTGTGCCACCAACCCTGTGCAACGCCAGTCAGCGCCACATGGTGGTAGGCCCGTGTCAGCCGCAAGGCCTCGGTGCTACTAACCCTGGCCAACGCCAGCCAGCGCAACATGGTGGTAGGCACGTGTCGGTCGCAAGGCCTCGGGTGCCACCAACCCTGTGCTACGCAAGTCAGCACCACGTGGTGGTAGGCCCATGTCGGCCGCAAGGCCTCGGATGCCACCAACCCTGTGCACAGCAAATCATGGGCCCTTTATGGGTTAGCACCGTGGAGCCTCCGTCATCCAGTCACCCCAGCAGAGAGGAATGTGACGTTGTTGGCCCCTTATATTTAATGGGGTCACATGGCCTGTGACGCCTGTGCCGGATGGGTGTGGTCTGTGTGCAGACCTGCCCTCAGGGAATGGCTGTGACATGCTGACAACTAGACACGTGACCTGCACACCACCAGCGAGTATGCCTGCGACAGCTATGTGGGCACCCCCTCAGAGCATCAGCGGAGTGGTCTGGCCTGGCGTACACCAGGCGTACACTCTGGGTGTGGTTCAGTCCATGTCCGGACAAGGAAGTGACTAATGTGTGTGTTCCTGTTGTAGTGTCCACGGCACCTGGGACACAATAGGCAATGTAGCACATGATGACTGGCATCACACTAGATGAGCATCATTGACGTAAGGGAAATCACTGTGCCTACTTCTATTCATACATTCATGCAGGAATGATGAAAGACATGACACAGAAGTGCATTACTGGATGTTTATTTCACATCCAGTGGAGTTTTGCACCTGGAGAGGTACAGGGCCATGCCAAGCACACCACACAATATGGGCCCTTGGAGGGCCAGCCAGAGTCCATCCGTGGATGACAGGTACTGCGGAAGAGGAACGGTACAGTCCGCAGTCTGGCCGCCGTGTCATTGGTCATCAGACAGGATATGGCAGTCCATGTTGTGGTCCAAGGTGAGTGCAGCGGAGTGTATCGGGGTCAGTGGGAGGTCACGAGGCCATGTGCGACACCAAGCAGACACAGGCCAGGTGGCGGAAATGAATGCTACTGCCTCCTTCTGACATCAATCCCATCCACGTCCTCGTACTCGTATGTGTGCCCTGCCCCACCTGTGGCTGTTGCAGTACCGGCTGGGGCACTTTGTGCCACTGACACATCAGGGGCCAGAGGAGGATTGTCGGTTGCACTGTGTGGCAGTGGCACATTAGGTGCCGGAGTGAATACGCCTGCTGCACTGTGAGGCAACTGACACACCAGGTGGCGGAGATGTGGACAGTGTGGGGGCAGCAACATTTATGAGTGCCACACTTTGTGGCAGCAATGCCATGATGAGGATCTGCAGGGACTGGTAGATCCCAGCTACATTTCGCAGATATATAATTTAATAACTACTACTTCAACAACAAATTCCTAAACCACGAATGCTAAACCACGAGCAATGCCAAACCACTACTTTCTTAACAACGACTTCCTAAACAACGAAAATTATTTAATTTGCTCTTTTCCTGAAGATACCATTCAAACAGATAGTTCCACGTGGTGAGTCCCTCTGAGAAAATCCCACATATAGAATTACAAATAGAATTGGGAACTTTTTATTTGTCTTTTGTTAATTCATTTTACTTTAACACAATTTTAAGCACTGTGGGCCCGATTCACAGAACTAACTTAAGACAAAATCCTAAACTTACTACCATTTTCGTATTCACAGAAGACACTTACTCATTTTGGTATTCACAGAAGACACTTACTCATTTCGGTATTCACAGAAGTTAGGAGTCCTAACTTTAGGACTCCTAAATGCCTTCTGTGAATACCGAAAGTCTTAAAATTAGGATTTTTTCCAGTTTGTAGTAGTAAAGTTGAGAAAAATCCTAATTTTAAGAATTGCGGTATTCACAGAAGGCATTTAGGAGTCCTAAAGTTAGGAGTCCTAACTTTACTGCTACTAAATTGAGAAAAATCCTACTTTTAAGACTTTCGGTATTCACAGAAGGCATTTAGGAGTCCTAAAATTAGGAGTCCTAACTTTACTACTACTAAATTGAGAAAAATCCTAATTTTAACACTTTCGGTCTTCACAGAAGGCATTTAGGAGTCCTAAAGTTAGGAGTCCTAACTTTACTACTACTAAATTGAGAAAAATCCTAATTTTAAGACTTTCGGTATTCACAGAAAGCATTTAGGAGTCCTAAAGTTAGGACTCCTAACTTCTGTGAATACCGAAATGAGTAAGTGCCTTCTGTGAATACCAAAATGAGTAAGGGCCTTCTGTGAATACCAAAATGGTAGTAAGTTTAGGATTTTGTCTTAAGTTAGTTCTGTGAATCGGGCCCTACATTCTTATTACAAAAGCATCTCTGGACCAGCATCATCTTAGAAAGAAAATGTTAACATTCCGAAGCAAGGGTGATTCATGCTTACTAGATTATTAGCAAAAGTGAATTATTTTTGTACTACACTGCTTTGCCATTGCTCTGTGTGTCTTTAGAAAACCCCTGAAAATAAATTAGTTTTAATACAGATATGAGCTTGTGTATTTTTTTTTAACGAAATTATACAATTAAAACGTTTTTGCTTCAATTTCTATATTGCAAGATTTCCATTTACTCATATCATTCTCACCTTTAAGCAGGTGTCTTTGAGGCAAATATTAACTTTGTATTTGTTTTATTAGTCCAGAAAATCCACCAAGCACTGAAAATATCAAATAAAGTCCAAATTATCAAAGTCAAAGTCTTCCAGAGTTTTCATAGAGTTTTCATTTCTTTACTTTATTCCATCATTCAACGTAGTTTTCAGAGCACAGCCAACACGTGTTTCGTCTTGTCAATCTCAGACAAACAGACTTCTTCAGGGCTGTAAACAATACAGTAACCAATATTCAAATCGCAGTTCTGTTCTAAACGTTATCGTAATATAACCAAGGTTCACCGAGTACTGTGGCCAAAAAAGTAAAATAGGAAGAACCTGTCACCAAGAAAAAGCCAGAATCACCTAGCGTGTGATAAAAAAAAGCCACAAAGGCAATACCAGAAATATAGTTCCATAAATAAATCAGAGTAGGTAATAGCTGGTGTAACGTACCATTCAAAGTAATCTCAGAGGTATTCAATTCTTCTCAGTAGGCTCAGTAGGCTATTCTATGTTAGGTTTTCTAAAATTCAAAAGGCCCCGATCACAAACAAACTCTTCGAAATAAGAAGCCTATTAGATATGAATAGAGTAAAGTAACTCACCATCATAATATGTCTTAAGTCAAGTAGCACGAACAAACAAAAAGTAGTATAAAGTTCCGTAGGTAACAAGTTGCAAGTAAACGCTCCACTCTGTAAACAAATAAATGTCATGTAACGTCTGGGTAAATCGTAAAGTATCTAAGTCCCATTTATATTCAATGAAGTTCGTAATCTTACCAAAATCAATAGTTTAATCATTTTATCATCGGAATCAAGAGTAATCTGTCATCAAATCCAATTACTAGAAAAGAAGAACATTCAACCACTCAGTATAAAACCCACAAGATAATCCTAGCGTTAAAGTAAATTACACTACGCTCTACGGAAAAACTCACCGCATATCTGCTTGGAAATCGTCATGAAAAAACTCCGCGTGCTACACGGGCGCCATCTTTCAATGGCAATTTATAGTGAAATATAGGACGCGCCATCTTTGAGTAGCTAAAGTATAGCGTTATGTATCAGCGCGCTAAATGGTGCGACATTAGTAAACCTTGTACACGCCATCATAGAGTGGTTAGTAAATAAACTAAACTCGCTATCTTAGTAATAATGATAGATTATTTACAATTGTTACATTTTCAAAACGTAAGTATTCAGCTAGAATAAGTAATAAGTAAGTTAGTGAGTATATAGCCATAAAACATCGATAATGTCAACTATTGGTGTATTAGAAATAATAAACCCACTAATAGCGCTGAATGTGTAAATTGCGTAAATGTGTAGTAGAAAACAAAGTCAAGATTGCAAAATTGCTACGCGTCAGAATCTAGTAGTAGGAGCAAGTTTAAACTCGGCATTAGATTAGTAAACCGCCACAGTCACTTGGTTGTCTCTAATATTTCGAAAATGCATGTCTGCCCCGGGGTGAAATAAAATCATGAATTTGAGTACTACCTAGGGAATGATTAAAACTGTGAACTGTGAATTGTAACATCTTTTAAGTGCATGGTCCTATGTGATACTTTACAAACTGAATGTCCGTAATTACTGATTGCTGTAAGGTTGAACTAACTTCTCATTTATACTGTCATCTTTGCCTTTCCCTTGCCCTTCTGCTCATCCTCCCCTTTCTTGGTTTTGCTGGTCCGACATTTCAGTACTGTTGTACTGACTTATTATTTATTCATAATTCATTTTATTTCACTCACTAACTTACTTATTACTTATTCTAGCTGAATACTTACGTTTTGAAAATTTAACAATTGTAAATAATCTATCATTATTACTAAGATAGCGAGTTTAGTTTATTTACTAACCACTCTATGATGGCGTGTACAAGGTTTACTAATGTCGCACCATTTAGCGCGCTGATACATAACGCTATACTTTAGCTACTCAAAGATGGCGCGTCCTATATTTCACTATAAATTGCCATTGAAAGATGGCGCCCGTGTAGCACGCGGAGTTTTTTCATGACGATTTCCAAGCAGATATGCGGTGAGTTTTTCCGTAGAGCGTAGTGTAATTTACTTTAACGCTAGGATTATCTTGTGGGTTTTATACTGAGTGGTTGAATGTTCTTCTTTTCTAGTAATTGGATTTGATGACGGATTACTCTTGATTCCGATGATAAAGTGATTCAACTATTGATTTTGGTAAGATTACGAACTTCATTGAATATAAATGGGACTTAGATACTTTACGATTTACCCAGACGTTACATGACATTTATTTGTTACAGAGTGGAACGTTTACTTGCAACTTGTTACCTACGGAACTTTATACTACTTTTTGTTTGTTCGTGCTACTTGACTTAAGACATATTATGATGGTGAGTTACTTTACTCTATTCATATCTAATAGTCTTCTTATTTCGAAGAGTTTGTTTGTGATCGGGGCCTTTTTAATTTTAGAAAACCTAACATAGAATAGCCTACTGAGAAGAATTGAATACCTCTGAGATTACTTTGAATGGTACGTTACACCAGCTATTACCTACTCTGATTTATTTATGGAACTATATTTCTGGTATTGCCTTTGTGGCTTTTTTTATCACACGCTAGGTGATTCTGGCTTTTCCTTGGTGACAGGTTCTTCCTATTTTACTTTTTTGGCCACAGTACTCGGTGAACCTTGGTTATATTACGATAACGTTTAGAACAGAACTGCGATTTGAATATTGGTTACTGTATTGTTTACAGCCCTGAAGAAGTCTGTTTGTCTGAGATTGACAAGACGAAACACGTGTTGGCTGTGCTCTGAAAACTACGTTGAATGATGGAATAAAGTAAAGAAATGAAAACTCTATGAAAACTCTGGAAGACTTTGACTTTGATAATTTGGACTTTATTTGATATTTTGAGTGCTTGGTGGATTTTCTGGACTTGTTTTTAAGCCACTGGCTTTATAATTTGAGTAGTGGTAACCTACTCTTTTCCACTTGGAGCACCAATTGGATATTGTTTCTCATATGTACATACTTATACACGCTGTGCGCTCCTGTATAAATGTTACCAATATTGCTGTTGTATTTGTTTTATTATACATGTTTTATGTGATGTTGATTTACCACCATGACCCCAACAATGCAAACCTATTATTCATGCTTCTAAAATTGTTCTTTGGCGGGTTCTTTCTCTTTATTTATACCCCCTCACAAAAGGTGATCACAAATAAACACTATCAAACTACGGCTTGTCATTGATATATATAACAAAAGTGATATCTATTGGCCAGTTAGGAGGTCATTTTATTTGTGGTTTAGGAAAGTAGTTGTTTGTGTAAGTCGTGTTTAATGATGTCGTGGTTCATAGAAAGGTCGTTGTTTTGGATTCTCTCCATGTCATGACTCCAGCGATGTCAGTCAGGGCTCATTGGAGAGCAAGGAGTGGGCCATGGGTGTCCGTTAGGGACTGGAGCTGGACCCTGATGGGACCTAGACACCAATGGATGGCGTCCGGTTTGGTAGCCACGAGGCCGAACCACACCAGCACCTGCTCAGCCATCTACCTCTGGCCCTCCAGCAAACGGCATTGGAAAGCCATGGTTTGTTTCTGGGGGTCTTCGGAGAGTGCCGGAGCTCTGGGTGCCTCCTGCTGGGTGCTTTGGGTAGTGGGTGGGGTCTCCTCGATGCAGCTGGGCTGCCCTGATCCTCGAGGTGAGTTGCGGATGATGTCCATGATATGTTGGAGGGCTTGGGTGTCGATGCTGGCGTTGTCCTCCTCGTCATCAATGAAGAGTGGCTGTGACTGCTCTGCACGGGATGTTGATAGTGCCCCTGCAATGTGAAGGAGAGATGGTGTATTATAATATGTGTCCACATGTTTGTAGCCGCATGGTACAAGTTGACATTCAGACAGCATGGCATTGTACATTGTGACAGTGTGTAGATCAGGGGCATGACCCAGAGTCATTGTGGGTGTGCATGTGTGCCATTGTGGCCCTCTCTACCCATCCCCCTAGTACCTGGTGGTCACTCACCATGTTGTGGTTGTGTTGTGTCCTGTCGAGCAGTGTCCGGTCCCCCGACTCTGGCCACAGTCTCCACACTGATGACTGTCGACACCAGCTCCTCCATGCCATCCAGCACGAGCTGTGGCGCTGGGCTCCCACCTCCAGTCTGCATTGTTGCCTTCTGATGGCTGCGAGTTTCTCCTTGGTCATACGCTTGATGTTAATCCATTGCCTCTTGGCCTCGTCCATTGACCTCCTGTACTCTCCGACGGCATTCACCTTGTCCACGATGTTCCGCCATGTCCCATTTTTGGTTCCCAATGACACGTTGGAGATGACGAACCGTTGTTGATGGTGTTCCATCGCCTCTGTAATCAGGCTCCTGTTTTCCTGCGGACTGAACTTAGTCTTCCTCTTCTCCTTGTCCATGCCCTTCCCTGTCCCCGAGGTCCCAGGCTGGTCGTCCAAGGAGCCTGTGGGGTTGCGCTCCTCCTCTGCGCCTGCTCCGGCTGCCTCCATGGTGCTTGGGTGTTGGTCAGATTGTGTTTGGGTGTTTTTTCTACTTTTATAGTGATTTTTCCCGCCTGCCAGTGCCATGTGTGTTGCAGGCCTGGAGCTTCTTTTCTGCTGATTTCCTAATCGCGCTTTGGCCCATCGCATGTTTTTGCGCGTTCAGGTTTGTGTTTTTATCGCCGCCGAGGTGGGTGTATCGTGGACATTGGCCACGGTTTTGGCAGACTATTGCATGCTAACCCCTTTTTGTGAATTCCACGTTTACACTGGGTTATTTTCCCGTGATCAGCTCCAATGTGTAAAGCTGCGTTCGCATTTTTTGGTGGTGTTTAGCACACCTTTTTGTGAATATACTCCTAGGAAGGGCCTTGCTTTGCAATTCGGGCTGGACTGTTCCCATAAAGAACAGGGTGAAGGCTGATTTGCATATGGCTGGGTCCAAACTGGGATGGTCTGGAGGACAAAAGAATGATGAATTAAATCCTTGTGATTGGGGGTGAAGGTTTGCATTGTCCAACATTCTGTCCATCCATTGTTTCTTTTGCATATGTTGCCCTAAGCGGGAAGGGTATAACTAGACGTGGGTCTCGTGCTCACTACACCACTAGAGTCAAGCTAGCCTGACTGGTGAAGGTTGATGCCCTCCACCTGGTTTCTGGGTGCTTGTTTCTCGTTTAGGGAGGACCTGGCTTGACAGTTTTGCCTGTACTATTCTATTAAGAAAATGGGGTCAAGACTGAACTGCCTATTGTTGAGTCCAAACTGGGGTTGTGTGGAGAGCAAATGTAAGATGGATTAAACCCAGATTCTTGTGACGGGGGTGAATGTTTGTATCGTCCAGCATTCCACCCATCAATTGTTTCTTTCGCAAATGTTGCCGTAAGTGCAAAGGATATGCTCAGACGTGGGCCCCATGCTCACTATACCGCTGGATTCACGTTAGCCTGGCTGATGACTGGTGATGCCTTGAAACCTGTCCCAGGATGCTTGTTTCCGGTTCAGGAAGGACCTGGCTTGGTAGTTCCGGCCAGATTGTTCCCATAAGGAAACAGGGTCAAGACTGATTTGTATATGGCTGGGTCCAAACTGGGGTGGTGTGGAAAGCAAAAGAATGATGGATCAAACCCAGATCCTTGTGAATGTTTGCACTGTCCACCATTCCGTTCATCGATTGTTTCTTTTGCATATATCGCCCAAAGTGGGAAGAGTAGGCCCAGACGTGGGTCCCGTGCTCACACATCACTTGATCCAAGCTAGCCTCATTGATAAAGGGTGATGCCGGGAAACCAGTCTCGAGATGCTTTATCCTGGTCCAGGGAGGACCTGGCTTGGCAGTTCGGGCTGGACTAGGCTAGGTCCAAACTGGGATGGTCTTGAGAACAAAAGAATGATGGATAAAATTCAGATCGTTGTGACTGGGGGTGAAGCTTTGTATTGTCCAGCATTCCGTTTATCAATAGTTTCTTTTGCATATGTCTCCCTAATTGGAAAGGGTATACCCCGACGTGGGTCCAATGCTCACTACACTACTGGATTCGAGCTAGCCTGGCTGATGAAGGGTGATGCCCTTAAACTGGTCTCAGGTTGATTGTTTCTGGTTGACGTAGGACCGTGTTTGGCAGTTTGGACTGGACTGTTCCCATAAGGAACAGGGTCAAAGCTGATTTATATATGGCTGGATCCAAACCAAGGTGGTGTGGAGAGCAAAAGGATGATGCATTAAACCCAGGTCCTTGTGATTGGAGGTGAATATTTGCATTGTCTAGCATTCTGTCCATCATTTCTTTTCTGCATATCTCACCCTAAGTGGGAAGAGTGCGCCCAGACGTGGGTCCCGGGCTCTCTACTCCCCTGAATTCAAGCTAGCCTGGCTGATGAAGGGTGATACCCTGAAACCAGTCCCAGGCTGCTTGTTTCTGGTCCAGGGAGGACCTGGCTTGGCAGTTCGGGCTGGACTGTTCCTATAAGGAGCCGGGTCAAGATTTAATTGCATATGGCTGGGTCCAACAGGGGTGGTGCGGAAAGCAAAAGAATGATGGATTTAACTCAGATCCTTGTGACTGGGGTGAAGGTGTGTATTGTCTAGCATTCTGTCTATCAATTGTGTGTTTTGCATATGTTGCCCGTAGTGGGAAGGGTATACACAGATGTGGGCCCCATGCTCACCACACCTACTCCATTTTGGACTGGTCTGTTCCCATAAAGAACAGGGTCAAGCATGATTTGCATATGGCTGGGTCTGACCTGAGGTGGTGTAGAGAGCAAAAACAATAATGGATTAAACCCAGATGCTTGTGACTGAGGGGGGGAGGAATGTTTGCATTGTCTAGGGAGGTTATGGCTTTGCAATTCGGCTGGACTGTTCCCATAAGGAACAGGGTCAAGACTGATTTGCATATGGCTGGATCCAAACTGGGGTGGTCTGGAGAACAAAAGAATGATAGATTAAACTGAGATCCTTGTGACTTTGGATGAAGGTTTGCATTGTCCAGCATTCCGTCCATCAGTTGTTTCTTTTGCATATTTTGCCCCAAGTGGGAAGGGTATACCCAGACGTGGGTCCTATGCTCACTACACCCCTGGAATCAAGCTAGCCAGGCTGATGAAGGGTGATGTCCTGCAACCGGACTCAGGATTCTTGTTTCTGGTTTAGGGAGGACCAGGCTTGGCAGTTTGCACTGGACTGTTCCCATAAGGAACAGGGTCAAGGCTGATTTGCATATGGCTGGGTCTGAACTGTGATGGTGTGGAGAGCAAAACAATTATGGATCAAACCCAGATCCCTGTGACTGGGGGTGAATGTTTTCATTGTCCAGCATTCCGTCCATCAATTGTTTCTTTTGCCTTTGTCGCGCAATGTGGGAAGGATATGACCAGACGTGGGTCTTGTGCTCACTAAAACACTGGATTCAAGATAGCTTGGCTGATGAAGAGTGATGTTCTGAAATGGACCCCAGAATGCTTGTTTCTGCTCCAGGGAGGACCTTGCTTTGCAATTCCGAATGGACTGTAGCTATAATAAACAGGGTCAAGATGAGGGTGGTCTGGAGAACAAAAGAATGGTGGATTAAACCCAGATTGTTGTGACTGGGGGTGCAGGTTTGCATTGTCCAGCATTCCGTCCATCAATTGTTTGTTTTGCAAATATCACTCTAAGTGGGAAGGGTATAACCAGACATGAGTCCCGTGCTCACTACACCACTGGATTCAAGCTAGCCTGGCTGATGAAGGTTGATGCCCTGAAACCGGTCTCAGGATGCTTGTTTCTGATTTAGGGAGGACCTGTATTGGCAGTTCGGCCTGGACTGTTCCCATAAGGAACAGGGTCAAGGCTGATTTGTATATGGCTGTATCCAAACTGGGGTGGTGTGGAGAGCAAAAAAATTTATGGAATAAACCCAGATTCTTGTCACTGGGGGTGAATGCCTGCATTGTCCAGCATTCTGTCCATCAATTGCTTCTTTTGCATATGTCACCCTAAGTGGGAAGGGTATGCCCAGAGGTGGGTCCAGTGCTCACTATACCACTGGTTTTAAGCTAGCCTGGCTGATGAAGAGTGATGCTTTGAAATTGCTCCCAGGTTGCTTGTTTCTGGTTTGGGGAGGACCTGGCTTTGCAATTCGGGCTGGAATGTTCCCATAAAAAACATGGTCAAGACTGACAAAATAATAATAGATTAGAGCCAGGTCTTTTTGACTGGGGGTGATGGTTTGTTTTGTCCAGCTGTCAGTCCATCCATTGTTTCTTTTGCATTTGTTTCTCTAAGTGGGAAGAGCATAACCAGGCTTGGGTCCTGTGTTCACTACACCACTAGATTCAAGCTAGCCTGGCTCGTGAAGGGTGATGCCTTGAAACCGGTCTCAGGATGCTTGTTTCTGGTTCAGTGAGGACATGGCTTGGCAGTTCGGGTTGTACAGTTCCTTTAAAGAAACAGGGTCAATAATGAATTGCATATGGCTGCGTCCAAACTGGGGTGGTGTGGAGAGCAAAAGAAAGATTTGTTTAATCCAGATCCTTGTGACTGGTGGTGAATGTTTGTATTGTCCAGCATACCATCCATCAATTTTTTCTTTTGCATATGTCCCCCTAAGTGGGAAAGGTATGCCCAGACGTGGGCCCTGTGTTCACTATACTACTAGATTCAAGCTAGCCAGGCTCGTAAAGGGTGATGCCTTGAAACCGGTCTCAGGATGCTTGTTTCTGGTTCAGTGAGGACATGGCTTGGCAGTTCCGGCTGTACTGTTCCTTTAAATAAACAGGGCCAATAATGAATTGCATATGGCTGAGTCCAAACTGGGGTGGTGTGGAGAGCAAAAGAAAGATTTGTTTAATTCAGATCCTTGTGACTGGTGGTGAATGTTTGTATTGTCCAGCATACCATCCATCAATTGTTTCTTTTGCATATTTCCCCCTAAGTGGGAAAGGTATGCCCAGACGTGGGCCCCGTGTTCACTATACTACTGGATTCAAGCTAGCCTGGCTGATGAATGGTGAAGCCTTGAAACCTGTTCCAGGATGCTTGTTTCCGTTCCAGGAATGACCTGGCTTGATAGTTTCAGCTGGACTGTTCCCATAAGGAAACAGGGTCAAAACTATATTGCAGATGGCTGGGTCCATACCGGGGTGTTGTGGAGAGCAAAAGAATGATAGATTAAACCCCGATCATTGTGCCAGGGGTGAATGTTTGCATTGTCCAGCATTCTGTCCATCAATTGTTTATTTTACATATGTCGCCCTAAGTAGGAAGGGTGTGCCCAGATGTGGGTCCTGTGCTCACTACACAACTGGATTCAAGCTAGCCTGGCTGATGAAGGGTGATGCCCTGAAACCGGTCTCAGGATGCTTGTTTCTGGTTCACGGAGAACCTGACTTGGCAGTATGGGCTGGACTGTTCTCATAAGGAAACAGGGTCAAGACTGAATTGCATATGGCTGGGGTAGTGTGGAGAGCAAAAGAATGATAGATTAAATCCATATTCTTGTAACTGGGGGGGGAATGTTTGCATTGTCCAGCATTCCGTCCATCAATTGTTTCATTTGCATATGTCGCCCTAAGTGGGAAGGGTATGCCCAGATGTGGGTTCAGTGCTCACTACACCACTGGATTGAAGCTAGCCTGGCTGATGAAGGGTGATGCCCTGAAACCGGTCCGAGAATGCTTGTTTCTGGTTCAGGGAGGACCATGCTTTGCAATACGGGCTGGACTGTACCCATAAGGAACAGGGTCAAGACTGATTTGCATATGGCCGGGACCAAACTGGGGTGGTCTGGAGAACCAAAGAATGATGGATTAAACCCAGATCGTTGTGGCGGGGGAGGAGGTTTGCATTATCCAGCATTCCGTCCATCAATTATTTCTTTTGCATATGTTGCACTAAGTGGGAAGGGTATACCCAGACGTAGGTCCTGTGCTCAGTACACCACTGGATTCGAGCTAGCCTGCTTGGTGAAGGGTGATGACCTGAAACTGGTCTCAGGATGTTTGTTTCTTGTTTAGGAAGGACCTGGATTAGCAATTCGGACTGTACTGTTCTCATAAGGAACAGGGTCAAGGCTGATTTGCATATGGCTGGGTCCAAACTGGGGTGGTGTGGTGAGCCAAGAGAATGATGGATTGAACCCATATCCTTGTGACTGGGGTGAATGTTTGCATTGTCCAGCATTTTGTCCATCAACTGTTTCTTTTGCATATGTCGCCCACAGAGGGAAGGGTATGCCCAGATGTAGCCCCAGTGCTCACTACACCACTGGATTCAAGCTAGCCTGGCTGATGAAGGGTGATGTCTTGAAACCAGTCCCAGGATATTTGTTTCTGGTCCAGGGAGCACCTGGCTTTGCAATTTGGGCTGGACTTTTCCCATAAAAACAGGGTCAAGACTGATTTGCATATGGCTGGGTACAAACTGGAGTGATCTGGAGAACAAAAGAATGACCGATTAAACCCAGATACGTGTGACTCGGGGTGAAGGTTTGCATTGTCCAGCATTCCGTCCATCAATTGTTTTGCATATGTTAACCTAAGTGGAGAGGGTATGACCAGATGTGGGTCTTGTGCTCACTTCACCAATGGTTTTAAGCTAGCCTGGCTCATGAAGAGTGATTTCCTGAAACCGCTCCCTGGTTGCTTGTTTCCAGTCCAGAGAGGACCTGGCTTTGCAATTCGGGCTGGACTGTTCCCATAAGGAACATGGTCAAAGCTGATCTATATATGGCTGGGTCCAAATTGGGGTGATGTGGAGAGCAAAAGAATGATGGATTAAACCCATATCTTTGTGACTGGGGGTGAAGGTTTGGATTGTTCAGCATTCCATCCATCAAATGTTTCTTTGGCATATGTTGCCCTAAGTGGGAAGGGGATAACCAGACGTGGGTTCCGTGCTCACTTCACCACTGGATTCAAGTTAGCCTAGCCGGTAAAGGGTAATGCCCGAAAATCGGTTTCAGGATGCTTTTTTCTGGGTCAGGGAGGACCTGGCTTGGCAGTTCAGACTTAACTGATCCCATAAGCAACAGGGTCATGGCTGATTTGCATATGGTTGGGTCCAAACTAGGGCGATCTGGAGAACAAAAGAAGGATGGTTTAAACACAGATTCTTATGACTGGGGGTGAATGTTTGCGTTGTCCAGCATTCCGTCCATCAATTGTTTTTTTTTCATATGTCACTCTATGTTGGAAGGGGATAACCAGACGTGGGTTTCGTGCTCACTTCACCACTTGATGCAAGCTGGCCTGGCTGATGAAGGTTGATGCCCGGAAACCAGTCCCAGGATGTTTGTCTCCGGTTCTGGGAGAACCTGATTTTGCAATTCGGTGGGACTGTTCCCATAAGGAACAGTGTTAAGACTGATTTGTATATGGCTGGGTCCAAACTGGGGTGGTCTGGAGAACAAAAGAGTGATGGATTAAATTGAGATCCTTGTGACAGGGGGTGAAGGTTTGCATTGTCCAGCATTCTGTCCATCAATTGTTTCTTTTGCATATGTTGCCCTAAGTGGGAAGGGTATACCCAGACGTGGGTCCCGTGCTCGCTACACCACTGGATTCAAGCTACCATGGCTGATAAAGGGGGATGCTCTGAAATTGGTCTCAGGCTGCTTGTTTTTGGTTCAGGGAGGACCTGACTTGGCAGTTTGGCCTGGTCCCATAAAGAACAGAGTCAAGGCTGATTTGCATATGGCAGGGTCCAAACTGGGGAGATGTTGAGAGCAAAAACAATGATGGATTAAACCCAGATCCTTGTGACTGGGGGTGAAAGTTTGCATTGTTCAGCATTCCGTCCCTCAATTGTTTCTTTTGCATATGTTGCCCTGAGTAGGAAGGGTATACCCAGTCATGGGTCTTGTGCTCAATACACCCCTGGATTCAAGCTAGCTTGGCGGATGAAGGGTGATGGCCTGAAACCAGTCCCGGGATGCTTGTTTCTGGTCCAGGGAGGACCTGGCTTTGAAATTCGGGCTGGACTGTTCCCATAAGGAATAGTGTCAAGACTGATTTGCATATGGCTGTATCCAAACTGGCGTGGTCTGTAAGGCAAAAGAATGATGGACTAAACCCAGATTCTTGTGACTGGGGGTGAAGGTTTGCATTGTCCAGCATTCCGTCCATCAATTGTTTCTTTTGCATATGTTGCCGTCAGTGGGAAGGGTATAACCAGACGTAGGTCCCGTGCTCCCTACACCACTGGATTCAAGCTAGCCGGGCGGATGAAGGGTGATGCCCTGCAACTGGTCTCAGGATGCTTGTTTCTGGTTCAGGGAGGACCTGGTTTGGTAGTTCAGGCAGAACTATTCCCATAAGGAACTGGGTCAAGACTGATTTGCATATGGCTGGGTCCAAATTGGGGTGATGTGAAGAGTGTCATTTGGGGTGAATGTTTGCATTGTCTAGTATTCTGTCCATCAATTGTTTCTTTTGCATATGTCACTCTAAGTGGGTAGGGTAGGCCCAGACGTGGGTCCCTTGCTAACTGGATTAAAGCGAGCTTGGTTGATAAAGGGTGATGTCTTGAAATCCGTCCTACGATGCTTGTTTTTAGTCCACGGAGAACCTGGCTTGACAGTTCGGGCTGGATTGTTCCCGTAAGTAACAGGAACAAGACTGATTTGCTTATGGCTGGGTGCAAAGTGGGGTGGTGTGGAGGGCAAAGGAATGATGGATTAAGCCCATATCCTCGTGGCTGGGGTGAATATTTGCATTGTCTGGTATTCTGTCCATCCATTGTTTCTTTTGCATATGCTTCCTTAAGTGGTAAGGGTATGGCCACACGTGGGTACCGTGCTCACTACACCATTGGATTCAAGCTAGCCTGGCTGATGAAGGGTAATGCCCTGAAATCGGTCTCAGGATGCTTGTTTTTGGTTCAGGGAGCACCTGACTTGGCAGTTTGGACTGGTCTGTTCCCATAAAGAACAGGGTCAAGCATGATTTGCATATGGCTGGGTCTGACCTGAGGTGGTGTAGAGAGCAAAAGCAATAATGGATTAAACCCTGATGTTTGTGACTGAGGGGGGGGGGAATGTTTGCATTGTCCAGGGAGGTCCTGGCTTTGCAATTTGGCTGGACTGTTCCCATAAGGAACAGGGTCAAGACTGATTTGCATATGGCTGGATCCAAACTGGGGTGGTCTGGAGAATAAAAGAATGATAGATTAAACTGAGATCCTTGTGACTTTGGATGAAGGTTTGCATTGTCCAGCATTCCGTCCATCAGTTGTTTCTTTTGCATATTTTGCCCTAAATGGGAAGGGTATACCCAGACGTGGGTCCCATGCTCACTACACCCCTGGATTCAAGCTAGTTTGGCTGATGAAGGGTAATGTTCTGAAACTAGTCTCAGGATGCCTGTTTTTGGTTTAGGGAGCACCTGACTTGGCAGTTTGGACCGGTGTGTTCCCATAAACAGCAGGGTCAAGGCTGATTTGCATATGACTGGGTCTAAGCTGAGGTGGTGTAGAGAGCAAAAACAATAATGGATTAAACCCAGATGCTTGTGACTGGGGGTGAATGTTTGCATTGTCCAGAATTCCGTCCATCATTTGTATCTTTTGCATATGTCTCCCTAAGTGGGGAGGGTATGACCAGACGTGGGTCTTGTGCTCAATACACTCCTGGATTCAAGATAGCCTAGCTGATGAAGGGTGATGGCTTGAAACCAGTCCCAGGATGCCTGTTTCCAGTTCAGGGTGGACCTGGCTTTGCAATTCACGCTGGACTGGTCACAAACAAACAGTGTCAGGACTGATTTGCTAATGGCAGGGTCCAAACTGTGGTGGTCTGGAGAACAAAAGAATAATGGATTAAACACAGATTCTTGTGACTGGGGGTGAAGGTTTGCATTGTCCAGCATTCCGTCCATCAATTGTTTCTTTTGCACATGTTGCCCTAAGTGGGAAGGGTATACCCGGATGTGGGCCCCGTGCTCACTACCCCACTGGATTCAACCTAGTTTGGCTGAGGAAAGGTGATGCCTTGAAACCGGTCTGAGGATTTTTGTTTCTGTTTCAGGAAGGACCTGGCTTGGCAGTTCAGACTGGACTGTTCCCATAAAGAAAATGGTGAAGGCTGATTTGCATATGGCAAATCAGCCAGGGAGGACCTGGCTTTGCAATTCGGGCTGGATTGTTCCTATAAAGAACAGTGTCAAGACTGATTTGCATATGGCTGGGTACAAACTGGAGTGGTCTGTAAGACAAAAGTATGATGGACTAAACCCATATTCTTGTGACTGGAGGTGAAGGTTTGCATTGTCCAGCATTCCGTTTATCAATTGTTTCTTTTGCATATGTCGCCGTAAGTGGGAAGGGTATACCCAGACGTGGGCCCCGTGCTCACTACACCACTGGGTTCAAGCTAGCCTGCCTGAAGAAGAGTAATGCCCTGAAAGGGTTCTCAGGATGCTTGTTTCTGGTTCAGGGAGGGCCTGGTTAGTAGTTCAGGTTGAACTGCTCCTATAAGGAACTGGGTCAAGACTGATTTGCATATGGTGAGGTCCAAACTGGGGTGGTGTAAAGAGCAATGGAATGAGGGATTAAATCCAGATTCTTGGCATTTGGGGGGAATGTGGTCATTGTCCAGCATTCTTTCTATCAAGTGTTTATTTTGCATATGTCACTGTAAGTGGGAACGGTAGGCCCAGGCGTGGGTCCTGTGTTCACTGGATTCAAGCTAGCCTGGCAGATAAAGAGTGATGCCTTGAAATTGGTCCCAGGATGCTTGTTTTTAGTCCATGAAGAACCTGGCTTGACAGTTTGGGCTGGATTGTTCCCATAAGTAACAGGAACAAGACTGATTTGCTTATGGCTGGTTGCAATCTGGAGTGGAGAGCAAACAAATGATGGATTAACCCCAGATCCTCGTGACTGGGGGTGAATATTTGCACTGTCTAGTATTCTTTCCATCAACTGTTTCTTTTGCATATGCTTCCCTAAGTGGGAAGGGTATCCCCAGACGTGGGTCCATGCTCACTACACCACTGGATTCAAGCTAGCCTGGCTGAAGAAGGGTATGCCCTGAAACTGGTCTCAGGATGGTTGTTTCTGGTTCAGGCAGGACCTGATTTGGCAGTTCAGACAGAATTGTTCCCATAAGGAACTGGGTCAAGACTGATTTGCATATGGCTGGTTCCAAACTGGAATCATGTGGAGAGCAACAGAAGGATGGATTAAACCCAGATCCTTGTGACTTGGGTAAATGTTTGCATAGTCCAGCATTCCGTCCATCAATTGTTTCTTTTGCATATATCACCCAGATCCTTGTGACTGGGGGTGAATATTTGCACTGTCTAGTATTCTTTCCATCAACTGTTTCTTTTGCATATGCTTCCCTAAGTGGGAAGGGTATGCCCAGACGTGGGTCCAGTGCTCACTACACCACTGGATTCAAGCTAGCTTGGCTGATGAAGGGTAATGGTCTAAAACTGGTTCCAGGATGCATGTTTCCGGTCCCGGGAGAACCTGATTTTGCAATTTGCTGGACTGTTCCCATAAGAAACAGTGATAAGACTGATTTGCATATGGCTGGGTCCAAACTTGGCTGGTCTGGAGAACAAAAGAGTGATGGATTAAATTGAGATCCTTGTGACAGGGGGTGGAGGTTTGCATTGTCCAGCATTCCGTCCATCAATTGTTTCTTTTGCATATGTTGCCCTAAGAGGGAAGGGTATACCCAGACGTGGGTCTAGTGCTCGCTACACCACTGGATTCAAGCTAGCTTGGCTGATGAAGGGGGATGCTCTGAAATTGGTCTCAGGCTGCATGTTTTTGGTTCAGGGAGGTGATTGCGCGTTGTACCAAGCGTGGACAATGTCCCCAAACGTCCCCAAACACACTCAAAATTGAAAGTTCTTCAAATAAATTCGTGATCGTTTGTTTATAAGTTCATCAGAAAAATGTATTGAGTTTCTGCTCAATTTCAATCCTTTTCTTAGTGATGTTATTTTCACATCATTATATTATCTCATCTTCAATTCATTGCCCAATGCATTTCGGGCCCTAAGCCCTTCTTCAAGGGCTTCACAATCTACTAAAGGAAATATACACAACATTAGGATTTTTAGCAATGTCCATATATACATTTCACAATTTCGTTTTTTGTTTCACGGTTTTATTCACTCGTGGATCTGGTCATCCTGAACTTTACTTTCTTTCGATTTTTTCGTATCACAGATGGGACATTTCACACAGGTTGACTCTCCCAATTACGAACCAACAGACACACCGTTTGGGATACAAGGTTCATTATTACCATTGGTGCACACCATCTTATCTTGATAAATTGTGAAATGTATATATGGAAATTGCTAACAATCCTAATGTTGTGTATATTTCCTTTGGTAGATTGTGAAGCCCCTGAAGAAGGGCTTAGGGCCCAAAATGCATTGGGCAATGAATTGAAGATGAGATAATATAATGATGTGAAAACAACATCACTAAGAAAATGATTGAAATTGAGCAGAAACTCAATACATTTTTCTGATGAACTTATAAACAAATGATCACAAATTTATGTGAAGAACTTTCAATTTTGAGTGCGTTTAGGGATGTTGTCCACGCTTGGTACAACGCACAATCCCTGATTTTCACATCCTCTTACTCAGGAGGAGTTACCAAACAGCACCTACCTACCATTGACACTGTGTATACCATCCGCCAGAATCACGAGTGCGGGTGCTTCCCTCACGGGATCACAATTCATTTTGGTTCAGGGAGGACCTGACTTGGCAGTTTGGACTGGTCTGGTCCCATAAAGAACAGGGTCAAGGCTAATTTGCATATGGCTGGGTCCAAACTGGGGTGATGTTGAGAGCAAAAACAATGATGGATTAAACCCAGATCCTCGTGATGGGGGTGAATGTTTGTATTGTTCAGCATTCCGTTCATCAATTGTGTCTTTTGCATATGTTGACCAAAGTGGGAAGGGTATACCCAGTCATGGGTCTTGTGTTCAATATACCCCTGTATTCAAGATAGTTTGGCGGATGAAGGGTGATGGCCTGAAACCAGCCCCAGGATGCTTGTTTCTGGTCCAGGGAGGACCTGGCTTTGCAATTCGGGCTGGATTGTTCCTATAAAGAACAGTGTCAAGACTGATTTGCATATGGCTGGGTACAAACTGGAGTGGTCTGTAAGACAAAAGTATGATGGACTAAACCCATATTCTTGTGACTGGAGGTGAAGGTTTGCATTGTCCAGCATTCCGTTTATCAATTGTTTCTTTTGCATATGTCGCCGTAAGTGGGAAGGGTATACCCAGACGTGGGCCCCGTGCTCACTACACCACTGGGTTCAAGCTAGCCTGCCTGAAGAAGAGTAATGCCCTGAAAGGGTTCTCAGGATGCTTGTTTCTGGTTCAGGGAGGGCCTGGTTAGTAGTTCAGGTTGAACTGCTCCTATAAGGAACTGGGTCAAGACTGATTTGCATATGGTGAGGTCCAAACTGGGGTGGTGTAAAGAGCAATGGAATGAGGGATTAAATCCAGATTCTTGGCATTTGGGGGGAATGTGGTCATTGTCCAGCATTCTTTCTATCAAGTGTTTATTTTGCATATGTCACTGTAAGTGGGAACGGTAGGCCCAGACGTGGGTCCTGTGTTCACTGGATTCAAGCTAGCCTGGCAGATAAAGAGTGATGCCTTGAAATCGGTCCCAGGATGCTTGTTTTTAGTCCATGAAGAACCTGGCTTGACAGTTTGGGCTGGATTGTTCCCATAAGTAACAGGAACAAGACTGATTTGCTTATGGCTGGTTGCAATCTGGAGTGGAGAGCAAACAAATGATGGATTAACCCCAGATCCTCGTGACTGGGGGTGAATATTTGCACTGTCTAGTATTCTTTCCATCAACTGTTTCTTTTGCATATGCTTCCCTAAGTGGGAAGGGTATCCCCAGACGTGGGTCCATGCTCACTACACCACTGGATTCAAGCTAGCCTGGCTGAAGAAGGGTATGCCCTGAAACTGGTCTCAGGATGGTTGTTTCTGGTTCAGGCAGGACCTGATTTGGCAGTTCAGACAGAATTGTTCCCATAAGGAACTGGGTCAAGACTGATTTGCATATGGCTGGTTCCAAACTGGAATCGTGTGGAGAGCAACAGAAGGATGGATTAAACCCAGATCCTTGTGACTGGGGTAAATGTTTGCATAGTCCAGCATTCCGTCCATCAATTGTTTCTTTTGCATATATCACCCAGATCCTTGTGACTGGGGGTGAATATTTGCACTGTCTAGTATTCTTTCCATCAACTGTTTCTTTTGCATATGCTTCCCTAAGTGGGAAGGGTATGCCCAGACGTGGGTCCAGTGCTCACTACACCACTGGATTCAAGCTAGCTTGGCTGATGAAGGGTAATGGTCTAAAACTGGTTCCAGGATGCATGTTTCCGGTCCCGGGAGAACCTGATTTTGCAATTTGCTGGACTGTTCCCATAAGAAACAATGATAAGACTGATTTGCATATGGCTGGGTCCAAACTTGGCTGGTCTGGAGAACAAAAGAGTGATGGATTAAATTGAGATCCTTGTGACAGGGGGTGGAGGTTTGCATTGTCCAGCATTCCGTCCATCAATTGTTTCTTTTGCATATGTTGCCCTAAGAGGGAAGGGTATACCCAGACGTGGGTCTAGTGCTCGCTACACCACTGGATTCAAGCTAGCTTGGCTGATGAAGGGGGATGCTCTGAAATTGGTCTCAGGCTGCATGTTTTTGGTTCAGGGAGGTGATTGCGCGTTGTACCAAGCGTGGACAATGTCCCCAAACGTCCCCAAACACACTCAAAATTGAAAGTTCTTCAAATAAATTCGTGATCGTTTGTTTATAAGTTCATCAGAAAAATGTATTGAGTTTCTGCTCAATTTCAATCTTTTTCTTAGTGATGTTATTTTCACATCATTATATTATCTCATCTTCAATTCATTGCCCAATGCATTTCGGGCCCTAAGCCCTTCTTCAAGGGCTTCACAATCTACTAAAGGAAATATACACAACATTAGGATTTTTAGCAATGTCCATATATACATTTCACAATTTCGGTTTTTGTTTCACGCTTTTATTCACTCGTGGATCTGGTCATCCTGAACTTTACTTTCTTTCGATTTTTTCGTATCACAGATGGGACATTTCGCACAGGTTGACTCTCCCAATTACGAACCAACAGACACACCGTTTGGGATATAAGGTTCATTATTACCATTGATGCACACCATCTTATCTTGATAAATTGCGAAATGTATATATGGAAATTGCTAACAATCCTAATGTTGTGTATATTTCCTTTGGTAGATTGTGAAGCCCCTGAAGAAGGGCTTAGGGCCCAAAATGCATTGGGCAATGAATTGAAGATGAGATAATATAATGATGTGAAAACAACATCACTAAGAAAATGATTGAAATTGAGCAGAAACTCAATACATTTTTCTGATGAACTTATAAACAAATGATCACAAATTTATGTGAAGAACTTTCAATTTTGAGTGCGTTTAGGGATGTTGTCCACGCTTGGTACAACGCACAATCCCTGATTTTCACATCCTCTTACTCAGGAGGAGTTACCAAACAGCACCTACCTACCATTGACACTGTGTATACCATCTGCCAGAATCACGAGTGCGGGTGCTTCCCTCACAGGATCACAATTCATTTTGGTTCAGGGAGGACCTGACTTGGCAGTTTGGACTGGTCTGGTCCCATAAAGAACAGGGTCAAGGCTAATTTGCATATGGCTGGGTCCAAACTGGGGTGATGTTGAGAGCAAAAACAATGATGGATTAAACCCAGATCCTCGTGATGGGGGTGAATGTTTGTATTGTTCAGCATTCCGTTCATCAATTGTGTCTTTTGCATATGTTGAACAAAGTGGGAAGGGTATACCCAGTCATGGGTCTTGTGTTCAATATACCCCTGTATTCAAGATAGTTTGGCGGATGAAGGGTGATGGCCTGAAACCAGCCCCAGGATGCTTGTTTCTGGTCCAGGGAGGACCTGGCTTTGCAATTCGGGCTGGATTGTTCCTATAAAGAACAGTGTCAAGACTGATTTGCATATGGCTGGGTACAAACTGGAGTGGTCTGTAAGACAAAAGTATGATGGACTAAACCCATATTCTTGTGACTGGAGGTGAAGGTTTGCATTGTCCAGCATTCCGTCTATCAATTGTTTCTTTTGCATATGTCGCCGTAAGTGGGAAGGGTATACCCAGACTTGGGCCCTGTGCTCACTACACCACTGGGTTCAAGCTAGTTTGGCTGAGGAAAGGTGATGCCTTGAAACCAGTCTGAGGATTTTTCTTTCTGTTTCAGGAAGGACCTGGCTTGGCAGTTCGGACTGGACTTTTCCCATAAAGAAAATGGTGAAGGCTGATTTGCATATGGCTGGCTCCAAACTGGGGTGGTGTGGAGAACAAAAAGAATTATGTATTAAACCCAGGTCCTTATGACTACGGGTAAATGTTTGCATTGTCCAGTATTGTCTCCATCAATTGTTTCTTTTGCATATTTCGCCCTAAGTGGGAGGGTATGACCAGACGTGGGTCTTGTGCTCCCTACACCACTGGATTCAAGCTAGCCTGGCTGATGAAGGGTGATGCTCTGAAACCAGACTCAGGATGCTTGTTTCTGGTCCGGGGAGGACTTGGCATTGCAATTCAGGCTAGACTGTTCATATAAGAAGTAGGGTCATGGCTGATTTGCATATGGCTGGGTCCAAACTGGGGTGGTATTGAGACCAAAAGAATGATGGATTAAACCTAGATCCTTGTGTCTAGGGGTGAATGTTTGTATTGTCCAGCATTCCATTCATCAATTTTTTCTTTTGCTTTTGTCGTCCTAAGTGGCAAGGGTATGCCCAGACGTGTGCCCTGTGCTCACTATACCATTGGATTTAAGCTAGACTGGCTGATGAATGGTGATGCCTTGTAATTTGCCCAGAATGTGTGTTTTTGATCCATGGAGGATGTGACTTGGTGATTAGGGCTGGACTTTTCCCATAAGGAACAGGATCAAGACTGATTTGCATATGGCTTGTTCCAAACTGAGGTGGTCTGGAGAGTAAAAGAATAATGCATTAAACCCAGAACCTTGTGACTGGGGGTGAATGGTTGCATTGTCTAGTATTCTGTCCATCAATTGTTTCTTTTGCATATATTGCCCTAAGTGGGACGGGTATGCCCAGATGATGGACTCGCCCTCACACACCATTGGATTCAAGCTAGCCCGGCTGATAAAGAGTGATGCTTGGAAATCAGTCCCATGATCCTTGTTTCCGGTCCAGGGACGACGTGGCTTGCCAGTTAGGGCTGGACTGCTCCCATTAGGAGTAGGTTTAAGGCTGTTTGCATACAGGTGGAACCAACCTTGCGTGGTGTGGAGAGCAAATGAATGTGAAATTAAACACAGATCCTTGTGACTGGGGGTGAATGTTTGTATTGTCCAGCATCCCATCAATCAATTTTTTGTTTGCATATGTCACCCTAAGTGGGAAGGGTATGCCCAGACGTGGGACTCGTTCTCACTATAACACTGGATTCAATCTAGCCTGTATGATGACGGGTGGTGTCCTGAACCCAGTCCCAGAATGCTTGTTTCCGGTCCAGAGAGAACCTGGCTTGGCAGTTCCGACTGGTGTATTTCTATAAGGAACAAGGTCAAGACTGATTTGCATATGGCTGTGTCAAACCTTGCTTGGTGTGGAGAGCAAAAGAATGATAGATTAAACCCAGATCTTTGTAAATGGGGGTGAATGTTTGCGTTGTCCAGCATTCTGTTCCCCAAGTGTTTCTTTTGCATGTGTTGACTTATGTATGAAGGGTATGCCAAAACGTGGATGAAGGGTTCATTACACCATTGGATTCAAGCTAGCCTAGCTGATAAAGGGTGATACCCTGAAACCGGTCTCAGGATGTTTGTTTCCGGTCCTGGGA
This sequence comes from Lissotriton helveticus, assembly GCF_964261635.1. Taxonomy (NCBI): domain Eukaryota; kingdom Metazoa; phylum Chordata; class Amphibia; order Caudata; family Salamandridae; genus Lissotriton; species Lissotriton helveticus. Next base: position 164,981,808 of record NC_136072.1, read on the forward strand.
GGACCTGGTTTTGCAATTCGAGCTGGACTGTTCCCAAAAGGAACCGGTTTAAGACTGATTTGCGTATGGTTGGGCCCAGACTGGGTTGGTCTGGTGAACAAAATAATAATGGATTAAACCCATATTCTTGTGACTGGAATTAAAGCTTTGCATTGTCCAGCATTCCCTCCATCAATTCTTTCCTTTGCACATGTTACTCTAAGTGGGAAGGGTATACCGAGACGTGGGTTCCATGCTCGTTACACAATTTAATTCAAGCTAGCCTGGCTGATCCCCTGCAACCGGTCTGGGAATTTATGTTTCTTGTTCGGGAAGACCAGGCTTGGCAGTTCGGACTGGACAGTTCCCAAAAGGGATAGGGTAATTGTTCATTTTCATACGGCTGGGTCCAAACTGTGGTATGGTGGAGAACAAAAAGAATGATGTATTAATCCCAGATCCTTGTGACTGAGGGTAAATGTTTGCATTGTCCAGCATTCTGTCCATCAATTGTTTCTTTTGCATATGTCAATCTAAGAGGGAAGGATATGACCAGACATGGGTCTGCTCCTCACTACACCACTGGATTCAAGCTAGCCTGGCTGATGAAGGGTGATCACAGGATGCTTTTTTCTGGTCAAGGGAAGACCTGGCTGTGAAATTCAGGCTGGACTGTTCATATAAGGAGCAGGGTCAAGAGTGATTTGCATATGGCTCTTCCCAAACTGGGGTGGTACGGAGGACAAAAGAATGGTGGAATAAACCCATATCCTTGTGACTGGGGGTGAATTGTCCAGCATACTGTCCATCAATTGTTTCTTTTCCATATGTCACCCTAAGTGGGAAGGGTATAACCAGACGGGGGTTCCGTGCTCCCTACACCACTGGGCTCAAGCTAGCCTAGCTGGTGAATGGTAATGTTCTGAAACTGGTCTCACAATGCTTGTTTCTTGTTTAGGGAAGATCTGTCTTGTCAATGTGGACTGGTCTGTTCCCATAAGGAACAGGGTCAAGGATAATTTGAAAATGGCTGGGTCCAAACTGGGGTGGTGTGAAGAGCAAAAAGAATGAGGGATTAAACCCAGATTCTGTGACTGGGGGTGAATGTTTGCCTTGTGCAGCATTCCGTCCATCAAATGTTTCTTTTCCATATGTCACCCTAAGAGGGAAGGGTATGACCAGACGTGGGTCTTCTGCTCACTATACCACTGGAGTCAAGCTAGCCTGGCTGATGAAGAGTGATGCCCTGAAACTGGTCCCAGGATGCTTGTTTACGGTCCAGGAAGGACCTGGCTTGGTTGTTCCGGCTGGACTATTCCAATAAAGAAACATGGTCAAGACTTATTTGCATATGGCTGGGTCCAAACTGGGGTGGTCTTGAGGACAAAAGAATGATGGATCAAACTAAGATCCTTGTGACTGGGGGTGAAGGTTTGCGTTGCCCAGCATTCCGTCCGTCCATCAATTGTGTCTTTTGCATATGTTGCCCTAAGAGCGAAGGGTATGCCCAGATGTGGGTCCCATGCTCACTACACCACTGGATTCAAGCTAACCTGGCTGATAAAGGGTGATGCTTTAAAACCGGTCCCAGGATGCTTGTTTCCGGTCTAGGGAGAACCTGACTTGACAGTTCAGCTGTACTGTTCCCACAAGGAGCAGGGTCAAGACTGATTTGCTTATGGCTGGATCCAAACTGGGGTGGTGTGGTGAGCAAAAGAATGATTGATTTAACCCAGATCTTTGTTACTGTGGGTGAATGTTTGCATTGCCCAGCATTCCATCCATGAATTGTTTCTTTTGCATAGGTTTTCCTAAGTGGGAAGGGTATGCCTAGACGTGGGTCCCATGCTCACTACACCACTGAATTCAAACTAGCCTGGTTGATGAAGTGTGATGCTTGAAACCAGTCCCAGGATGTTTTTCCAGTCCAGGGAGGACCTGGCTTGGCATTTACGGCTGGACTGCTCACATAAGAAAAAAAGTCAAGACAGATGTGCATATGGCTCGGTTGAAACTGCGGTGGTGTGGTGAGCAAAAGAATCATGAATTAAACCCAGATCCTTGTTGACTGGGGGTGAATGTTTATATTGTCCAGCATTCTGTCATCAATTGTGTATTTTGCAAATGTTGCCCTAAGGGCCCGTTCTTACTACACCACTGGATTCAAGCTAGCCTGGCTGATGAAGGATGATGTCTTGAACCCTGTTCCAGGATTTCTGGTCCAGGGCTGACCTGGCTTGTAAGTTCGGTTTGGACTGTTCCCAAAAGGAACAGGGTCAAGACTGATTTGCAAATGACTGAGTTCAAACTGGGGTGGTGTGGAGAGAAAAGAATTATGGATGAAACCCAGATTCTTGTGACTGGGGGATGAATGTTTGCTTTGTACAGCATACTGTTCATCAATTGTTTCTTTTGCATATGTTGCCCTAAGTGGTAAGGGTATGCCCAGAAGTGGGTCCTGTCCTCGCTACAGCACTGGATTCAAGCTAGCCTGGCTGATTAAATGTGATGCGCTGAAACCGGTCCCAGGATGCTTGCTTCTGGTCCTCGGATGACCTGGCTAGACAGTTCAGGCTCGACTGTTCCCATATGGAACTGGGGGGCATATTAGAAAGAACCTTAGTAAAATTATCGCCGTTTTAGCGGCAGGAAACTGCTGCTAAAACGGCGATAATTGACTTGCTAATAAGTGTTATAGAATTCCAATAGAAGCCCAGGTCAGATGTGCAGGACATCTAACCTGGGCTTCTATTGGAATTCTATAACGCATATTAGCAAACCCATTATTGCCGTTTTAGCTGCAGTTTCCTGCCGCTAAAACGGTGATCATTTTAACAAGGTTCATGCTAATATGCCCCTAGGTCAAGACTTTTTTGCACTTGGCTGTGTCTAAACTGGGGTGGTGTGGCGAGCAAAAGAATAATCCATTCAACCCATATCCTTGTGACTGGGGGTGAATGTTTACATTGTCCAGCATTCCGTCCATCAATTGTTTCTTTTGCATATGTCGACTTAAGTGGGAAGGGTATGCCCAGATGTGGGTCCTGTGCTCACTACACTACTGGAATCAAGCTAGTCTTGGTGATGAAGGATGATGCTCTGAAACTAAGTCCTAGGATGCTTTTTTCCGGTACAAATAGAGCATTTCTTGTCAGTTTATGCTGGACTCTTCCCATAAGGAACAGGGTCAATACTGATTTGCATATGGCTACGTCCAAACTGTGATGGTGGGGATAGCAAAAGAATGATGGATTAAACCCAGATCCTTGTGACTGGTGGTGAATGTTTGCATTGTCCAGCATTCTGTCCATTAATTATTTCTTTTGCAAATGTCGCCCTAAGTGGGATGGGTATGTCCATACATGCGTCCTGTGCTTACTACACTACTGGTTTCAAGGCAGGCTGGTTGATGCTCTGAAATCAGTCCTAGGATGCTTGTTTCCTGTTCTGGCTTGCCCAGATGTGTGTCCCGTGCTCACTGGATTCAGGCTAGTTTGACTAATGAAGGGTGATTCCCTGAAACTGGTCCCAGGATGCTTGTTTCTGGTCCAGGGAAGAGCTGACTTGGCAGTTCGGGCTGGTGTGTTCCCTTAAGAAACAGGGTCAAGACTGATTTGCATTTGGCTGGGTCCAAACTGGGGTGGTGTGGAGAGCAAAAGATTGATGGATTAAACCCAGATCCTTGTTACTGGGTGTGAATGTTTGCATTGTCCAGCATTCTGTCCATCAATAGTTTCTTTTGCATCACACAATGTGTAGCATTATGCCACATAATTTGCCTTTCGTTGTTGCACAATGTAGTCAATCCTGGTGTAAAATGTGGCCCCTATCCCGTCCCTGCCTCATTCCCGTGGCCCTGCCCATAACCTGATGTACTAAATACCAAGAGGGGTTGCAACAGAAAGCAATTTTAGAAACAGCTGCATTACCACAATAATCCAGTAGATGGCACTACGCAATCAGAATAGTGAAGCGTATAGTTCCGTATTTTTTGGAGCCCTTGTTTGGCACAGTAAATAAAGTGAGCCTGCCTGTTCACATGTATTCTTGACTCTTGCTTAAAACTGCCCAAAAGTGTTAAATGCGGGAGTCCGTGTGTGAAAACATGACAATTATTAATTTTAGTGTGTCAGGGACAGAATGTCAAAAACAAGTTTTTGCTACGGGTGTTCCCAGGGGCGGATTGGCACTGCGGGCATTCGGGAATCGGCCGAAGGCCCGCTGTTTCAGTGCCCTCTGTGGGCCGTTTTTTTTCTCCCCTTTCCCAGTCCACAGAGAGTGCTCTCTGCTGTCTGCTCTCTGTCGACTGGGAAATGGGAGAAAAAAAACGGCCCACAGCACGGAGACAGAGACAGAAATGAAAGCGCTTCACTGTGCAGGCCATACAGCGATTATCAGCTGTGGCCTCTACTGCACCCCCTGCCCTGCAAAGCAATCACGCTGGGGAGGGGGTGATTGTTTACAAGAATCGGCCTCCCTGGGGGCCAGGTGTTTCTCAGGCCTTTTGAGCCATTTTCACCATGGCCCCCCTGGGGCCCACGCCGCCTGGGAAACAGTGATAGTCTTAACACCTCGCCCACAGCCCCTCACATTCAGGGCACAGAGGGCGAGGAAGAATGGGTCTGGCTGTGGGGGCCAGGTGATGTTTTGAAAGCGCACAATCTTCACCTTAGCCCCCCCCCCCCGGTCCCCCGTGCAAGAAGTTTAAAAAAAAAAAGGGTTATAGTTCTTTCTCGGTGTCATTTTAGAACTGATGCATTTTCAATATTACATTCAAGGAAGTCATGGTTGCAGCTTTTCTATTTTATGCAACTAACAACCATTGACAAAACCTATAGTTCTGGCTTGTTGTAGGTGTAACATTACTTGCTGTATTATATATCTGAACGCAATGACAGAAGCAGCAAAATACCAGTCGCGCGGCACACTATGCTAAGCACAGATTTGTAGCTTAGGTGTTTTAAGCTACGCCCATAATTACATTGAACACCCCCTTTGGAGAGACCCCTCAGTTTTGTCATCCCACTTAAAGCCCTGGAAACAACACCATGTCACAGACACCTCAGGGCCTGGCACTGTGCATCATGCATGACTCATGACTTCCAAGGTTTCAGATTGACTATGTGCAGGGGCATCTTGAACGCCTCCCTTTGCTTTAGGAACTAAAGCGAGGGGTGAGTTCCTGATGAGTCTCTTCTGTCTGCAACGCTGCTTACAAAGGCTCAGCTCACAATTATTGTGAAAAGGTGGGTGAGAGAGTAAGTGAAGGGATGGCTGGATGGATCAGTGAAAGGGTGAATGGATGAATGAAAGGGTGAATGGATGGATGATGAGAGAGAATGGGTGGATGGATGAGTGAAATGATGGATGGATTGATTAATTGATAAGGGAAAGTGTGAATGGATGAACAGATGTGTGAAAGGGCGGCCGTAAGGATGGATGAGTGAGTGAAAGGGAGGGTACATGGGCAAAAGATTGGATAGATGAGTGAAGGAGTGAAAGGATGGATGGATGGATGATTGAAAGGATGGATGAGTGATAGGGTCAATGGATGGATGCATGAGTGGATGAGTAGATGGATAGTTGGGTGGATGGAAGGAAGGATGGATGGCTAAGTGAAAGGGTCGATGGAGAGAGAAAGGGAGAATGGATGGCTGAAAGGGTGAATAGGTGGAAGGATGAGTGACTGGGTGGATGGATAAGAAAGTGAAAGGATGGCTGGATAGGTGAGAGGGCAAATGGCTAGATGGATGAGTGAAGAGATGAATTGGGTGAAAGGGTGGATGGAGAGAAAAAGTGAGGATGGATGTGTGGATGACTGAAAGGGTGAATGTGCCTAAGGGTGAGTGACTGGGTGGATGGATGAGTAAGTGAAAGGGTGGCTGGATGGGTGAAAGGGTAAATGGATGGATGAGTGAATGGATGGATGGGTGGAAGAGTGGATTAATGGGTGGATGAGTAAAAGGGTGGATGGAGGGATGGATGAGTGAAATGATGGATGGAAGAATACATGATGGATAGGTTTGCAAATGGTTGAATATGTTTGGATCTGGATTAGCGGCATCTTATGTTTGCCACTTTACATTTCACAATGACTATCAAAGCAGATCTTCCCGACCATTTCTCTCACCAAACATGCCTGCTCAGAACCATGAATTGTAAACAAAATATCAGACTGGACAACCCAGTGCTGTAACCATATATATAGATTATTATCATATGAAATATCACAAAAAGACCTGCACAGTTGATCAAAGCTGGGTGCATACCGAAAAACCGTGAAGTACACGATTGGTTCAACCTGATATAAACTTATTTTGACTAGAGCTTAAATGGTTGTCTATTTACTTACGTACATAATAATGCGCAACCTCCTCTGATGGGTCTGTAAAACGTACCTTTTGTCCAGAAGGTTTGTTCTGAATTTTAACCCTTTGTCCTGAATTTTTACACTCCGCATCCTGAATTTGCACCCATGCCAGTTGGTCACCCTAGTCCTGACACTCCCATACAGAACTACAGAGTGTTCACCCTGCCTTTTCTATTTGGTTACTCTTGTAACCAGATGCACCACACTGCCAAGCTCTAACTCAAGAGGGGCCATCTAATCCCCTTGGCATCCCACTCTCCACAGGGCTGACCAAAGTAGGCTGAGTAAAGCTAGTAGCTAAGTACTCAAAGCTACATCGAGTGTGCCTCAATTGTCATCCCACCAAATCCAGAAAATACTGCACTAGACTCAGTTCAGTAGGTCTTCCTCAAAGGTTTACTTGACTTGCCACATCCAGCACCCAGAAATGCAATGTGTTGCTAGCCGATCCCTTCCTCTGAAGCAAGAAGGAACCGGTAGGAACCATTTTGTTTACCATTTCTTTGCACAATTTACTGATTCATTTGTGTGCCAGTTAATAATGTAACTTTATTTTAAAGGCCTCATCCAAAATGCAGACAAGGGGCATATTTCTCTATATGCAAAACATATTAATTAGTAAGTTTTGGTTCGTTTTTGTTTGTAGTGTGTAGGTCTGACTGCACTCTATTTTAGGTCCTAGGCCAGAATGTGGCAACATGTTTGTGTGTTGATTTCAGGACATGTCTAAGACTTTATGTAATGTGATTTCTCAAAAGAGAGCTGTTTAGCCTCATTCTATGCTAGGCCTTGTTCGAGGCCTAAGCAAAATTTGCAAACTTGGCACTTCTTTCTCTGTGCAGAAGAATTAACTTTTCTAGCATGTTCAGGTTAGAATTCCTTTTTGCAGATTTTATATCATTTTCATGGTTAATTGAGTAATCCTCAGTCTCCTCATGGCCCAGACTTGAAGGCAGCAACAGATGTGAATAAAACTGTGTTTTTTGTATATAGACATCACTTGCTGGCTGTGAAATAAATTTATGACTAGATTGTACAGATACATTTTTTCAGCATTCTTTACACCCCAGACTGCCTTTTCCTCATTTGTGAATTCTTACTTTAGTTATTACATGTTCTGTTTCCAGAGATTCCAGTCTTACCCTTTCTCCTTGACTTTGTACTAGATTTCTGATTTATGTGATGATTAGCTGGTTGGGAAAGAGTATCTAACGACCTTGTGCAGGGCGTTAAGACTGCATGTAAGTATTCAGTTATCAGACCTGCAGTGCTCCTAGTCTTTACCAATGTTACTTGCTCTGTAAGCTTTAAAAGGCTTAATTTACTAAATATTTCTCTACGAATTAGACCTCAAAGAGTAACCAAATAGTGTTTCATGAAAGGGCACGCCCCTTGAATGTGGGCCACGCCCCTTAACTGTAGTCCACACCCCTTAAATGTATGCCACGCCCCTTGAACGTGGGCCACTTTTTTCGTCAGTGCCCGGGCCAAATTGTGATCCCAATCCGACCCTGGGTGTTCCCATCAGTGGCGTATCGCAAAATAATGGCCCCAATGCCCCCTCCCTACCCCCCGGCTCTACCTCACGGAATATGATGAGGGGCCCTTAAGTCTCCATGGAATATGATGAGGGGCCTTTAAGTTCCCATTGTTCAAATATATTAATTGCTCTTGTACAGAATGAGGCCCCCTGAATGTGTGGGGCCCGCTGAAGGGTTGGGGGTGGGGGGGTTGAGCTGCAGGGGCAGTAGGGACCTGTTTTACGCCCATGTTCCCATGCTACACTGGTGTCCAGAAACCGTCTGTGTTCCAAGCCCAGCCATATACTTGCGAGGATAACACACACACTCTACTTAACTATGCACACAATAACACTCACTCTAATGCTTTCATGCATTCACTCTTACTCATTGACTCTCACTCATTCAGCCTCTCACACACTTTCTATGACAAACACAGGCACTAGCTTTCGCAGACTCACTCTCAGAGGTGTGGCCGGGGGGGTGGGGGGGGGAGGAGGGCGGTCCGCCCCGGGGGGCTTGAGTTTTGGGGTTGGCACCCCCTTGCTCTTACCTGTGGCCGTCGCGGGGAGGTCGTGGCAGGAATCTGCAACTCAGCAGCACTTCCCCCTCTTACATGTGGCCGCCGCGTGCGGCAAACGCAGGGACCACCACGGGCGGCACAGGCCTACGCCACTGATCACTCTCACACTCATGTACTCACCCTCTCTAGACACATTCACTCACTGTCACTCAGGGCCATATTATCAAGAAAGGGTGATACATTATCGCTGCTTTTATCGGCAGGAAACTGCCGCTAAAGCGGCGATAATGGGCTTAATAATATGTCCTTGTGAATTCCCATAGCAGCCCAGTTTCTTGTGTTAACCTGGGCTTCTATGGGAATTCACAAGGACCTATTATCAAGCCCATTATCGCCGCTTTAGCGGTAGTTTCCTGCCGATAAAAGCAGAGATAATGTATCGCCCTTTCTTGATATTATGGCCCTCAGTCGCTGACTCACTCTCAAACTTTTCCTCTCTCCCACATGCCCACTCAAACGCATTTATACTCTCACTCACAGCCACATGAACTCACTCACACAGAGCAGCATTGGAAATGCGTGTTTATTTACCTTGCTTCCGCTGCTGGCTGCTCTCCACCGCTTCATGTCAGCAGCACAGAAATAATCTGCTGCTGGGGATAGGAAATGCTGGCTAGCTTTCCAGCGCTGGAACCGCAGAGCCAGAAAAGGCAGCAGGGGCAGTACTGCTGGGAGGAAGAGCGGCCCGAAAGCCCTCTTCCAGCTTCTTCTTCTTCTTATTATTATTATTACGAGTTTTATAAAGTGCATGGTTACTCCATTCGGAGTGCCCCTGCGCTAGGCTTCCACAGGCCACAAGGATCCCACAACACACTCCAGTGCTCACATGAAGTTGTCTAAAAAAAAACAGGTTTTGAGTTTTTTTTGGAACATGGCTTCTGAGTGATGCAGCGTCTGATAGAGCCGGAAGCCTGGTACTATCAGAAGCTGAGACCGAGCTGGGGATCCCGTGCCTGCTGACGTGGGAGCATTTTAGCTGCCCTCAAGTAGTTTCCTGACAACCTCATTTTATCAGATATACAGTGTTGCCTTTGGCATAAGCCGAAAATATAGTCAGTGGCATAGTGAAACTTGAGGGAGCCCCCGCGCAAAGTTTCTGGAGGCCCTTCTGCTTGGCCCAGTCAGGACCTCTCAGGCCAAGAGCCGGCCGCTCGTGCACATCGCTGGAGGGGGCAGCCTGGAGCTCGGCCCCCCACACACCGCGGGAGCTGCCGGGCTAATGTTACGCCACTGTATATAGTAAATCACATGGATTGTATCGGTGGCAGAGAACAAGCTTAAGTACGCCCTCACACATGTGCAATCCAGACATCGATTAACAAAATGCCATCTTCTTAAACAGCACTTTGCAGATAGAATGTGTCTCAGCGCCCTCAGGATCCTCCTCACACTGTCATTGGCTGAAGAGACTGCAGGGGATCGGCTTTGACCTGCACACTGCCAGTGTTTATGACAAGAAGAACATAGGGGCATATTAGCAAGGGCGATATCACCACTTTAGCTGGACTTTTTCCTGCGAAAGTGGTGATATTTTTATCGCCCTATTAGCAAACTGTCGCTAACAGCAGTTATCGACAGCTTGTAGGTGATAGCTACAGGTTAGGGGCCCGCTTTGCATGTGAGCGATATTTATCGCTAATGACATGCAAAGTGGGCGTACCCAACCTGTTAGCCACTGAAAGCAGTCCCTAACACAGCTATCGCCTATTAGCAAGACAGGCGAAGAGAGAAAAAAATTCACGCTAAGCGCGAATATCGCAAGAAACTAACACCTGCTCGGACCACTTCTTAACCTGTATATTCAATGGGAGGTGGATATTAAGGTTAAGTCCCCATTAGCGATAATGCCTGAATATCGCTGGATTTCCAGCGATATTCACGCATTGAGCCGCTATCGCTGGATATTTTATCGCTTTGGAGATAAACTTTGCTAATAGCACGTTATCTCTGCGATAATATCCGGCGATAAAAAAAATGCGATAATTATTGCTACTCTTTGCTAATATGCCCCATCATTTTCATAAACGCTGCTAAATGAAATGCAGAAGATTGTGGGCAAAGGCCAGGGGCATAGTGCCAATATCTTTAAATCTCACCACCCCTCATGCAGCATCATACAGAATAAATAAACAGACACAACACCTTTTTCGTAGATAAAATTGCTGCAGGTTTATTAACATACCAACTATGCCAACATGGTGGGTTATCTTACAGGCGAACCAAAGGTTAACAACCCCATACGGCCTACCACCTGATGGGCCAACTTGCATCGTGGCCTTAGCCAATCGGTGCTTAGCAGTTGTGGTGAGGGGATTGCCCCTCCCACCTTCGGTCCACCCCATTACTCACGTCCCCCCCTACGAGGGGCGGAGTGTTCAAGCAACCCCCGGTTGTACAGGTTTCCAACCGCCCGTAGGACAGACGGGGCGCCGTCGCACCCCAGGGCCACCGCGAATACTTCCTGGGGTTATAAGGCCTCAGCACCCTTTGTGCTCCTGAAGAGGGTACCCCTGAGTACCTTTCCGCCTCTGGATCACCCTGTAACTCCGCCTGCAACACAAAATAAAAGATTAGAAATTCCATCCCGTCCCCCACCCCGATTACGCCGGGTAAGCGGTAGGGAGGCCGCAGGTGGGCGGGGGAGGAACTTATACCTCTCCCCTTCCCCAACCTGGGCCGGAAATGACGAGTGGGACCCCAAAGGGGTCTCGCGACGTTGGGCTGTCTCGTGTGCCATCCTGTGGCACAAAAGGAGCTGCCCTCTTAGGAGGGTCCCCTTCGTGGACGTCGGGCAGCCCACATTAGGTGGCAGCAAGCAGGTGACGGGGCACTGCCCACTCATCCCAGTAGATGAGCCACCACTGCCATCTCCCGGAAGTAGTGTATTAGAAACACCTACAGGCAGCTGACGCAATCTGCAGCTTAAGTAAATTGTGTAGATTGTGCACTCCAGTTAGTCAAAAGAATATGGATTTTTGACTGTGAATGCGATCAGTGTGCTACACCCTTATAATTACTGCCTTGTAATTCTGAAATGTAAGCCGTAGTGGCCAAGTCCCAAAAGGCGACTTGGGCAGGGTGTGCACCACTATAGTGGAATATTTTGTTACACGATCAGCAATTTATTTAAAAAAAACTTCATTACATGATCAACTGAGTCATGTTTATTCTGGTAGACTCTGTAGTCAACATTTCATATTGTGAAATAGCATCCATCAACAGAAAATTGAACAGCAAATTGAAAATTGAAAGTCGTTTCAATTTTCTGTTCAATTTTCTATTGATGGATGCTATTTCATAATATGATTGTTGACTACTACAGAGTCTACCAGAATATACATGACTCGGTTGATCATGTAATGATGTTTTGTTTATAAATTGCTGATCGCGTAACACAATATTTCACTATAGTGGTTCACAACCTGCTCAAGTCAATCTGCAGCTTGACATAAAGGTTCACAATTCCATGTTGATAAACTGTACCTTCATGGCTCATGGAGAGGATGACATGATAGTAACACACATCATACCACATTGATACTTATGCACACAGAAGTACAGCCTACAGTTGTGTTATACTGTCATGCAGGCACCCAGTCAATGTATTAATAAGCCATAATACATGCTATTCTGTTCTGGACAAGTGCACAACTTAGAGAGCACTTAGGGTGTGTGCAGACCACTTAACAATATATTACAAAAGGTGCAAATTAAAGGGGGCAGGAATGGTGTCTTGAACATAGAAACCTTTTAAAACATTTTGGGCAAAATCAATGCTGAATCAGGAAAACGGGGTATAGCGAGGGGGTTTTACCCAATAGAGTCGCTGGGACCTGGGTTGTATGAGGTATTGCAAAGAGGGGGGTCCCAGTGAAATTATGTTAGTGAATCAAACAAATTATTTTATCAGAAAATAAACACAAATAATAATACACTAAATGAATCTACAATGTTTTAATCACACGGTAGATGAAGCCAGAATATGGTATCAAACAATATATCAAATTCTTGAATCTTAAGTGGTTGGATAGTGCCCAAGAACAAGGGTAGGTGATAAGTGAGGATAGTGCAAGTTGGGAAGGTGACATAAAAATCAGAACAAGATCTGATACATTTGCATCTGTATGAAAATAATACAAGGATAATAAATCACAAAAATTATTCACAACACATGCCCCATGAGTACATATTATGTCATTATTTTGCGATGGGGCTGCGAAACAAGAAAGTGTTGTCGACGTTTCGACCCTCAAAAGAAGCAGGACTTATTGCACCCTTGCGGTGGGGTCTTCTTCATGACGGGGGTTGGGACTAGCAACCTAATGAAGTTAAAAATAGAGGAGTCAAAATTAGTGACCCCAATATGGAACTAGCATAATCATTAGGACATTATTAATCTCTGCCACACATTAGAAAGAAGAGAGCATACCAATTAGTGTGAGGCTCATCATTTTGTCATCGCATAGGGAAAACCTCCATGGAGACGAAATTAATCTGGATAGAGTGAACAGACATGGCAGAGGTACTTAATACTGGTTTGATAGAAGAGGAAAAAGCTGCAACATCCGTAATAGATGTCTACCCCTTGAAACTTACATATGAGTGAGTAAATATCAGAGGCGAGCGTCGAGGCGTGGGTCAGGCGTGGCCCGGGGATGTTGGGCAATGGTTATCTTGGTTCAATCTAAGGCAATAAGAAGATTTATTCAGGTGCCGATCTTAATCGTAGCTAAGACAGCAAACATGTGACAGTTAATAAGGCTTACCGAGATATTAGGCAAAATGCGCGGTAGTCCCCATTGATGTAAACAATATCACTTTAAGTTTGCAGGGGGGAGGAGCCTCAACAGTTGAGGTAGGATCTAGTGCAGCCCAGGGACGGCAAGCACGAAGTTGCACCAATCAATCTGAAAAATTAAATAAAATAAATGGGGAAATGGCGTCAGGGGAGAACGAGCCACAGGACACCGTACAAGAAGTAGGCTGGTTCCTGGACCGTGGCTTACCGTGACTGTAGGTCGTTACTGCTGGCGTCCCCAAAGGTCACCGAGCGCTGTGAATAAATCGGTGCTCACCCGCTGGAAGAAAACAAGACTAAATGAGTATCCACCGCATTAGCGGGGTCTCGTTCATATTGAAGTACGAGAAAATGATCAGGGCAGCCGTCAGGAATACCTGGTGGGTAGTCGAGTGCGGCGTCTTCACAGAAGGCTGGAAGCTGACTAACCCGCTTCCTGTAGGGGAGGTTGTTACCATGGTAATCTGACCAGGTGACCAAACAAAATGGTCGAAATGGTGGAAAGACTGCGCAACAAGCATGCCACATGGTTTGTACGAAAGACAGATTCCGTTTCAATTTGGATTAGTAACGCACTGAAGCATTATTAATAGTGGGGTTGACAATAGAATTATGGAGCAAAGGGAAATGGCTTCAAGGTGTTGTGAAAAGAATCGGCCGTGTCAAAACCTGGCAAACCCCAAACCTCCGGCATTTAATGGCTTGTAGTTGTAAAGGTGTACCTGTCACAAGACGGTATAGACCTTGATAGCTCAAAATTAAACAAACAAACCCATGAAGGTTCAAAGTTAAATACTGTCATTATTCACACCCTGCCAAATTATGGAAAAAACCAATTTAGATGTCAAAATAAGTGCATCAACATATGTTAAATAAACCAATTTAAGAGTTGCATTAGATATACTAGTTAAAAAGTACTGGTACAGTGTCGTATGGGAAGAAATGCCAAAATCTCGAAAAATGTTACAGATGTATTAGGGCAATGTCGTTAACTGAGAAAATGAGCTATCATGTTCGTTAAGACCAGTTTGTATGGAATTAAAGAAAAACATCCATTTTAGTTCACGAGTGTTCAATATGGTGGCAATGTTGCCACCCCGGGGTCCAAGTATCGCTTGTTCAATTATGACCCATTTAAGACTTTCTGGAGGGTGGGCAGCCAATCTGAAGTGGTCAACGAGAGGTGCGCCCTGTACATCACAGCGGATTCTGCTCATATGTTGGAGGATACGTAGTTTAGCCTTCTGCTGGGTTTGCTCAATGTAAATTAGATTACAGGGGCAGACTATTGCGTAAATGATGTTGCAGGTGTTGCAATTGCTGAAAGTCTTTAGAGTGATCTTACGTTGGTTGTGTTCGAATGCTTTTACTTGCATTGTAGAGTCACAAGCCTTGCAATTGCCACACCTAAAATGACCGATTATTGGTGGCAAATTCCATAATGTTGTTAAGGTGGGTTGAGCTGGGGTCGGTAGCAGAGATCGTACCACAAAGTCTTTCACACTCTTTCCTCGTTTGAAGGCGTGTAACGGAGTCCCAGAGTGGTTGATATCATCTGAGACAAGTTTCCAGTGATGATTCACAATGTTTTTGATTTTGTTGCTCTTGGTAGAGTAAGTGGTGACACAGACTATGCGATCTTGTGTCTGACTAGGTGGGTCCTTAAGAGCCAGAAGTTCTTCTCGAGGATAGAACCAAGCTCTTTTGCGAGCTTTTGTGATGAGTCTTCTGGGGTATCCACGCTGTTTCAGGCGATTGGACAGGTCATCTGATTGTTGGAGATAGTGTTCTTTATTAGAGCAGTTGCGACGAATCCTTAAAAATTGGCCAAAGGGCAGGTTGTCGCGGAGGGCCCGACGATGATGGCTATTGTACTGCAGTAAAGAGTTTCTCTCCGTAGGTTTACGATATAGGGTTGTCAGTAGGTGTCCCTGTTCCTCGTAGATGGTGATGTCAAGGAAGTTCACATTATGAGTATTGGATTCAATAGTAAATTGAAGGTGTGGTAGTTGTTGATTTAACCAAGTATGGAAAGCTGACAATTCCAATTGATCTCCATTCCAGATCAGTAAAATGTCATCGATATACCTCACCCATAGATGTAGGTTACCTCTGAATGGATTGTATGGGCCTAACACAGTGTCTTCCTCAAATGATGCCATGTATAGAATGGCCACATCCGGTGCGAACGGTGCCCCCATGGCTACTCCTTGGGTTTGCAAAAAGAATTGGTTTTTAAACATAAAGAAATTTTTGGTCATCGCTATCCGGAGTAGTGCGATGATGAATTCAGTTGGTACTTGCATGGGAGCTGGTCTTAGCTGTAGGTGTTTGAAGATGACTGCCAATGCTTCCTCTTGAGGAATGCAGGTATAGAGGGAAACCACATCGCAGGTGGCAAGAATTTGGTGCTCTGGGTTGAAGGGTAGGTTCTCAATGATATTGATCGTGTGAAGTGTGTCTCTCAAGTAAGTTGGGGTAGCTTCGGCCAAGGGTTTTAAGAAAAAGTCTATATATCTACCAAGGGGTTCCAAAATCGAACCACATCCTGATACGATGGGACGTCCGGGTGGGTCCGTGGTGTTCTTGTGGATCTTGGGAAGTGTGTAGATCGTCGCTAGGCGAGGATGTTGTTGGTTGAGGTAATCAAACTCATTTTTTGACAGGAAACCCTGGTCAAATCCTTCCTTAGTTAGTAACAAAATTTCAGAGGCAATGGCTGGTGTAGGGTCAGATCTCAATTTATGGTAGCTGGCACCATCCATCAATTGTCGGTTGATCTCAGATTCATATTTTGAGACGTCTTGGACCACAATGGCCCCACCCTTGTCAGCCGGTTTGATGACAACCTGGGTATTGTTCGCCAGTGATTAGAGGGCACTTCTTTCAGACCGATTGGTGTTATATTTGACAAAGGTTTTCTCAAGTAATACTTTATTTACATCTCTCCATACCACTGCTTCATAGGCCAGAATTTTGTGTGACATGGTGCATGATGCAGGAACAAAGGTGGAGGGTATTCTCAGGCCTGTATGTGAGCGATCCGAAAATGGACCTGCGTCTCTGAAAAAATATTTTAATCTGATTTTGCGGAAGAATTTAAAGAGTTCAGTGCGTACCATAAATGGATCAGGATTACTGGTGGGGACGTAGGATAATCCTTTATTGAGTACTTGCATTTCATGTTCACTCAAGGCATATTGGGAGATATTGACTACCGGGTTGGTAGTAGTAGGAGGAATTACCATCGGACGCCAGCAGTAACGACCTACAGTCACGGTAAGCCACGGTCCAGGAACCAGCCTACTTCTTGTACGGTGTCCTGTGGCTCGTTCTCCCCTGACGCCATTTCCCCATTTATTTTATTTAATTTTTCAGATTGATTGGTGCAACTTCGTGCTTGCCGTCCCTGGGCTGCACTAGATCCTACCTCAACTGTTGAGGCTCCTCCCCCCTGCAAACTTAAAGTGATATTGTTTACATCAATGGGGACTACCGCGCATTTTGCCTAATATCTCGGTAAGCCTTATTAACTCGGCACCTGAATAAATCTTCTTATTGCCTTAGATTGAATCAAGATAACCATTGCCCAACGTCCCCGGGCCACGCCTGACCCACGCCTCGACGCTCGCCTCTGATATTTACTCACTCATATGTAAGTTTCAAGGGGTAGACATCTATTACGGATGTTGCAGCTTTTTCCTCTTCTATCAAACCAGTATTAAGTACCTCTGCCATCTCTGTTCACTCTATCCAGATTAATTTCGTCTCCATGGAGGTTTTCCCTATGCGATGACAAGATGATGAGCCTCACACTAATTGGTATGCTCTCTTCTTTCTAATGTGTGCCAGAGATTAATAATGTCCTAATGATTATGCTAGTTCCATATTGGGGTCACTAATTTTGACTCCTCTATTTTTAACTTCATTAGGTTGCTAGTCCCAACCCCCGTCCTGAAGAAGACCCCACCGCAAGGGTGCAATAAGTCCTGCTTCTTTTGAGGGTCGAAACGTCGACAACACTTTCTTGTTTCGCAGCCCCATCGCAAAATAATGACATAATATGTACTCATGGGGCACGTGTTGTGAATAATTTTTGTGATTTATTATCCTTGTATTATTTTCATACAGATGCAAATGTATCAGATCTTGTTCTGATTTTTATGTCACCTTCCCAACTTGCACTATCCTCACTTATCACCTACCCTTGTTCTTGGGCACTATCCAACCACTTAAGATTCAAGAATTTGATAAATTGTTTGATACCATATTCTGGCTTCATCTACCGTGTGATTAAAACATTGTAGATTCATTTAGTGTATTATTATTTGTGTTTATTTTCTGATAAAAGAATCAGGAAAACAGCACACATTTTATGCTGAGGCTGTGCCTCACTGACATCAATTTGCAACCCACATGACTATTATGTTTACAGAAGACTTAGAGTAATATGAAAAAGTATTCTATTAGGTAGCCCAGGATGAGTGGTCAATATGGGGAGTCAAGCCTCACATGACAACCTTTTTGCCAACCTCTTTAAAATGATATAGTTGAGCAGACCTACCAAACTTGGTATTTAATGTTATAGTTCATGTATCGCAATATATCCTGATAGCAGACCCAACAGGAATGTGCGACAAGTTTCTAATGTTTCCTATTAGACAGAAACACACCTAAGCAGGAGCGCTCCTGCCATCTGCTGAAGACCTGCTGGACAAGTATAAGCCCAGGCTGTGACCGCACCAGATTACTGGGAGGTGCTAGCCATGGTCAAGGTGACCTCAGATGATGAAGCCACACCTTCAAATTCATTGCACCACTGTACTTTCCATTGCACAGTAGAACAGGCCATCTGGCCTCTGTCCATCAGGATCTAGGTGAGCCTAGGGGTTTTATGGTAAAGCAATATGCTTTTATTTTGCTCAGTATTGCTTGAATAAACAGCTTTATCAGCAGTAAGCCAAACTCTTGCCTGAGAAGTCATAACTTATACATGTGTAAAATATATTAAATGGATGATGGCAGACTTGCATGGGTAACTTGAGGACGTCCCAAGAGTGTGCATTCATATGTAAATTATGCACATGTGAATTTGCACTTCAGAGCCTAATTTGTAAAAATACAAGTACAGGGGCCCAAATATTTTCTTGGGAGCCTATCACAGGTCCTGTCAAATGCTGGGTGTTAAGAATTCCAGAGCCCCCTGGTTTTGATCCCACTTCATGCCCATTTCTCCCACTACCCTACACTTCCTGTCTCTTCATCTCAGTCCTGCAGGTGCCTTTTCTTCCCTTCTTTCTCCTTTTGTCACTGTATTCCAATCTTTCCCTTTACGGCCTTTCCCTGGGTAAAAGTCTGTTGTTGAAAAATAATGCCCAGTAACAAAAAATGAGTGCTGGGGCACTAATATACATTGTGCCTTTGGGGTGCAACGGGCATGTGAACCTGCTTTGTGTGCCCACAGGGCACAATGGTATTAAAGAGGGGGCGCAGAAGTTTGTGTGTCCCTTTCTGTAAAACTGATAGTGCTGGCTCACATGTTGCGCCAGCGCTATCATAAGAGGTAATTCCTTCATTTACATGGGGGCATGGTCGAATGCAAATGAGGCAATCACTTTGCCTCTGCACCCATGACATATTATGGATGATGATGCAGAGGCAAACATGCCTTTAGGAGGCACATTGAAAGGGTGCCACAAAAAGGCATCCATTTGGAAGGAAGAAATGAGATGAAGTGCACGCAACGAAATTAGTTTTATGTTTACTTACCTGTATTTGGCCGTATTCCGTAGATTACTATCCCCCACCCTCACCCTGCCCCTGCCCCGCACCACATCACTGCCCGGCAGCACTCCCGCCACCGACCGATGCTGCAGAACACAAAACAAGATATTACTTCAATCAGTAGTAAAAGACAATTTCAGAAAAAAAGTGAAACTCCTTCATTTAATTAACCAGCAACACGCCTACAGCATTCCACTGTTATTTACCAGAGGACGAGATTAATTCAAATATTCCACTCATCACATTTCTGTTTCCCTTGGTACAACAATTCAAGTGTGTTGGGTGTGCCCAGACATGGGCCCTGTGCTCACTGTACAACAGGATTCAAGCTAAAACTCACTGACGAGGCCTAAGTATCCAGAAACCGGTCTGAGGTTGCTTGTGTTCCTGTCTGGAGGGGGCCTTGCATGCCAATTCGAGCTCGATTGATTCTATTGGCGCAGGACCTTGACTGATTTGCATATGGCTGGTTTCTACAGTGTCATCTTGGCTGAAAATGATGGACTGGAAATGTGGGCGAACAATCACCAGCGACTGATATCAATTCAAGCATTCTCTGTATAATGTTTTTAAATTATTTTTCTACAAATACAGGTACATTCATATTGCAGTTGAGAGTTCCAGTTGGTCGTTAAATATAGTCACATTAAAAAAAACAACAACCAGGAGCAATAATTACATATTAGCTTATCTGTTGTTACCAGTCGAGCAAATTGCCCCCCTTTTTTTGTTGTTGCTGAAACCGGTGTCGACACCTTGATGAAAAGGTGGGCAAACGTATCCCGAATTCATATGCAATGTTGGGGTGGCACACACACTGGATACAATTCTCCTATTAGGTCGTGATAGTGCTTATGACACTAAATGGTCATCTCCTGCCCATGGCAGCCTCAGTAAAGATCAAAAAAAGGTCTTGAAATGGCCCCTGCTGGACTTTCTCACTCATAGGGAGTGTGATAGAGGTAGGGGAAGTTTGCAATGGTGTCACTAAGCGCATGAGAGGGACATGCCCGGCACCTCTGAATGCAGCACCTAAAAAGACACATCACAATAGATATTCAAATACATGAGCTTCTAAATTCCAAATCCCTGACTTTTATTCCAAAACAACACAGTAATACATATGAAGTTGCAAAACTGAATTGTAAGCAAAAGTGCATCTCTGAAGATGGCTTCAAGGGCTCATCTCTTCCCATTTCGCACTGTAAGCACAATAAATAAGGGAACGTGTAATTATGTTATCCACATCAATGCTGTATTGCAGTTTTGGGACCTAAATAAAATGCTCAGTGCTGAGTGGGTTTTTACACTGGTGGGGCCTTTTAACTCCTGCAATGTTATCTGCTTGCGGCCCTCCCCGCCTCCCC
Organism: Lissotriton helveticus; assembly: GCF_964261635.1. NCBI lineage: Eukaryota > Metazoa > Chordata > Amphibia > Caudata > Salamandridae > Lissotriton > Lissotriton helveticus. The sequence goes on from NC_136072.1 coordinate 165,002,209, forward strand.
ATCGGCAGCCATGAGGTTCGAATATCCAGGCAGCCAAAATGGCAGTATGATCAATAATAAAGTGTATAATATATAAACTGTTAAAAGAAATGATTGAACAATAGAGACCGCCATAATATCTCCCTATAGAATTTTCTACTTGCTCCTAATGCGATTAAATTGAATGTGCTACAAATTTCCTACAATAGGTCATTTTACGTTGGAGTAATCAGTCAATTTGGTAATTCCATGTTACTCTTTGATACAGAATAACTGATAACACGATTATGCCTGATCGCAAAATTAAGAGTAATTTGGGGGGAAAGTGTCATACCGCGAGAGCACATTTAGCGGCCGTGAATGGTTGCTTGCACCTGCTATGTGTGTTCTGCTGGATTTAGCGCTATTTCTGAACGCAAAATGTAGCCTCACACCCATTTTTGACATGATTTTTTTATTTTATTTTTTATTTTTAAAAGACCTTTATTTTCCAACATGTACTGTACACAGCATTCAGCTTACAACCCAGCCGGGCCAGCTGCGAGTAATGAATATTGCATTGGGTATAATAAATGAACACAGCCTCAAGGCCGACAACCCTGGGGTTCGGCAGCGTATTACAACATGTCACGAAACTTTGCAATCATACAATCATTCGACGTCATGAAAGTGTGGGTCTATGGGGTTTTTCTTATATAGTCTGCGAAGGCAGAGTTACTGCGTTGGATTGGCACTCATCAGCATCTTCCGTTTCGGTCGAGCACACTATGGCTCTTGTGTATCGTTAGGAACCCATTTTTGACATGATGCAGGTGTTTTGTGATAAGTAAATAGCACTAAATGATGCAGGGTAAATTGGGGGAAATCCTGCCCCAAGAGCACATTTGGCGAGCAAGAGTGGTTGCTCGTGTTTGTTATTTGCGTTCTGTTGCATTTAGCACTATTTCTTAACGTAAAATGTGTTCTCATACCCGTTTGGGACACAGGAGGGCATTAAGAAATATCACTACATGTAGAATTACTCTTCTCACGTACTTATGTGGAATCTCGCAGAATGTTCGGGAAAGTCCGCTTGATTCCGCTACACTGAATTATATAAGTTACGCCCACCCCTAGTGACTTGTGCTCGAGTCAGAAGTTTAAAATAGGTTGAAATTTATATAGGGGATATTTGTGTGTGGTTAAAATTCTGATGCAGCGTGTTTTTAGAATTTTTTTGCAGACTCTGGGCTTGTGATTGAGAGATGAGCTATAATGAAAAATCTGTTGATTTCCTGGCACGTGCTGTCACCAGTGGGGGTCACTTCCTGCAAAGTTAACGAAGCAATGCTGTAGGGGGGTAAAGCTAATTAATGCAGAGACATGCCCCCACCAGCATATCTGCTGGGACTCGACAGATGTCATGTTACTGTGAATTTCCAAATCGCTCCCTTTATTTTTCAGTATATAATGCTACATGGAACCTGACAGATGGACTTTCAGGCATTGGTTCAGATTTCTGACACTGGAATATCAGAGTTTTTCCTGCTACTGATCAAAAGCAGATGTTGCAAAAACTGTCAGCGTTCCATGTGGAGATCCCTGTTGCAGGACACATGCTGAATCTCAACAGAACAGTATCAGCCCTTCCTCCTTCTGAAGTCGATTTCATAAGGGGAAAAAAGAGTTTGATCATGAGAACAACCCTATACAACAAGGCAAAAAGGCAAAACTTCCCTAGTAAATACTCTAGAAAAACATAAGTATTTTAACCATGGAGCCTGTCTCCTTCCACAAAGCATGAGCGTAATAAATGTGTTAGTAAACCTGCCTAAAAACTACAGAAAGTAGATGCTATAAATTACACAGCAGACAAATCATGTCTGTGCTCAGAGAAAAACTCCTTAAATTATATTAATGGACCTGGAATTTTGCATGCCATGCTGAGAAGCAAAGAGGATGCAGAACCTTAAATGCTTACAAGGAAGATCTCAAATTGTGTAAATTCCCCTGAAAATAAGATTCTTGCATTGCCAATAAAAATAGCGTTTTTTTTTTTAATGTCTATCCGGCAGTGAGGATGCATTATTTTTTACAGTAGTACCCACAACGAAACTGAGATTTGTAAACATTAATTTGAAAAGGAGGAAGGTGATAGATGCAAACAAAAAATACAGTCACAGAATATTACCCCAGTTGCAAGAAATCATTATTTTGAGTTCTCGTCCGCGAAGTCACAGACCCAACTTTGCTTGGTGAAAACTGGATGAAGGAAGTTGGAAGAGGACGTATTGATGACACATCAAATTTGGAGCAAACACAGTAAGTTATTCCTTAAAATGAAAGGCCCACGAAAAGTTACCTTCACAAGAAGAGTGGATTCGAAAAATAGTGTGGAGCACACACAGTAGTGTAGTGAGAATGCCATGGGCCCTAGTGCAAGCAAGGAGAATGTCCCTGTTGACTGCTGTTGGGGTAGTAAAGTACAGCACTGTCCAGGTTCAAATAGCCTCTGTGCCACTCACTGAACATGCTACACCAGTGGTAGCAACACCCCTTAGTACGTGATGAGCGTTCAAGCGATGCCTGCTGACCCAACAGGCCATGAAAGATAACAGAATGGACTCCCATTGGTGTCTTAGCTCCTGGCATCAACCATCAAGCAGATGTTCCCGAGGGGGGGATTTTCCTGTGACCCCCTTAGAGTTATCTGGTGAATCAGCTGGTACTGCCTGCGGTAGGATGAGACCAAAATTAATACATTAGTAGCTTCAATATAACGAAGGCACCATTTACGCTTTGCCTGTGGGGTGGGGCCAATGCTTAATTTGAGCCGGTGGTTTTTTCGTGCTCTGCACTTTATTGTCAACACCAGAACTTTTGACAGCTGCCACCTGGTGGCACTGTTTGTGTACTTTTGAAGTCAGCAGAATAGCTGTTTTTTAATCCAACATACATTTAAAACAACTATTACCTGCTGCCCAACCTATTAATATAGCTTTGTGGGCTTCTAACAGTCTGAATCGTCACACATGTAGCAGTGTGATGATTAGTAGTTGTGGTGGTACTGTCATTGGCATCACTGGCAGCTGCAATGGCACTTATTTTTTTCCACAAAAAAAGCACTGGGTGGGGCACATAATCATAAGGGGTCCACCTGGGAGCCAAGCCCAGTACTCCCTAAATAAAAGGTTTCTGGTGCATGTGTTCGTGGACTCTACAAGCATGTCCAATCCCACACATGTGCGGGTCACCCAGATATGCTGAACTGCTTGCTGGAAGTTGCTGTACCCTCATCCCTACCTAACCACTGAATTTGCCTATGTCTGTAACCAACTCATTCCTGCAGTCTATCCACCATAGCGTTTTAACCTATTCTGGAGATTTTCTGCCAAATGATGTATAGTTTCACAGGTAAACACCTTGCACAGAGGAATTGCAGCTACTGAACAGGATGTTGTACAAGATCAAAAGTCCACAGGAGAGTGACACTGGAAGATCATAAAGTACAACTGCACTACTATTTTCAAAAAATGTTTGGTCCTGATTACAAGTGTGCCAAATAATTCTGACCTCTATGGAATCCCTTGCTTGTGCAGGAATCAGATTTACAAACTATGGGGAGCGGAGTGCCTAAACTATGCATCCCTTTAATTCTCTCTCTCTCTCTCTGGGTACTCCTTCGACAGTGGAAACTTTTCACAATATAGATGGAGAGAAAAGGCTTAGAAATATCAGAACATGCAGGTTTTGTTGTGGAAAGCACCAAAATCAGGATGTTGGGCCACGTTTTGAAGAACAAAATTTGCAATTGGAAGTTCATCAAGTGCATAATGATGCACCTGATAAATCTGAACATTGGGGTCTTGGATTTCACCAGGTGTGATAATTATCCCAACCCTGTCTCTACGGCACTTGGAATTTGGGCCTTCTGGCTCACGAAACACAATTCCACAATACAGAAACGTATCATAGGCTGTTATAAAAGGATAATTAAGACACTGGTGGTAAAAATGGATGCAAAAGTAACACAGTAAGACAGCTGTAGTCATTGGGTATGTCTTGGGTCCTATTGACAAACGTCTGTAATAGAAAAATGAGGAAAAAAGTGCAAAAATATTTGCCTCCGTTATGGGTTGTGTGTGCATGAATACCATATTTTCAGGTTTAGTGGTAGTAGTTACCACCAGTTGAAAGATGGTGGGAGGAGCTCGGCTGAATACGGTAGCATGAGCAGTTTGCACTCAGGTCGTCATATGAGCTAGTGCTAAAACTAAGACAGCTGTTTGCTCCCATTCTAGTCAAACCATTCACCTGCAAATGCCCTTGAATATGCCTCAAACTAAACTTATTTAGATGTGGGATTGAACGCTGTGATCAATGGGCCCGATTCACAGAACTAACTTAAGACAAATTCCTAAACTTACTACCATTTTGGTATTCACAGAAGGCACTTACTCATTTTGGTATTCACAGAAGGCACTTACTCATTTCGGTTTTCACAGAAGTTAAGAGTCCTAACTTTAGGACTCCTAAATGCCTTCTGTGAATACCGAAAGTCTTAGAGTTAGGATTTTTCTCAGTTTAGGAGTAGTAAAGTTAGGACTCCTAACTTCTGTGAATACCGAAATGAGCAAGTGCCTTCTGTGAATACCAAAATGGTAGTAAGTTTAGGATTTTGTCTTAAGTTAGTTCTGTGAATTGGGCCCTTAGTGTGGGAGAGATATATCTCTGCTGATAAAGGTCCATCGTTCAATCCCCTTACTCACACTCAGCTTATTTTTAGGTCACGGTTTTGCAGTGCTTAATTTGTAACAGAATAAATGCTGGTCCCTAAGGTTTGCCCAGATGCATGCAGCCAGGGGTACTGAAACCCGAGGCTGCATAGTCTTGATTCCACGTCATGTCTTTTTCATCCACCACCAGACACTCCCTGCCTCTTTATATCACTCTTTCGGGTTCTTTTTCATCCCTCCTTTGTCACTGTTTTCCAACTTTTTCCTTTTCCCCATTTATGGTTTTCTCTCTCTTGTTCTGGGTCAAACTCTGATGAGTAAAGTAAATGCAGGTGGGCTCCACCTGCAACCACCAGCTTAAATTAAGCACTGACTGGGCTTGACAGAACAGTTGTCAAACAGACCTATTCCTATCAATATAAAAAGAGTGGGCTTTGGGTCTGTCCCTTTCATCCATGGCTTTATCTGACAAATCTTTTTAAGCAATTGGCTTGAGAGTTTGTCAGTCAAGCCTTGGCTCAGCCCAGTGGAATATTCATATCTCACCTAATGCTATTGGTTATTAGGGTGCATCCTTCTGCATCCGCTCGAGTGCCTGCATTGCATTGCCTAGGAGGGACTACTTATGTGCTAACACTGCATGCATTAGCACACAGTGCTGGAGTTGGCAAAAAAAACAATTGTGTTTTGCTTGATCACAGTTTTCACTCATAAAGTAGCATAGAGAGTTAATGTGTGTGCTGCAAAGCACATTGCGCAACAGAAGATCACACAATTGTATTTTATGTGGATAGATAAGTGAGTTCCTGCTTTTGACGAGATCATTTTGTTACTCCCAATTTATAGGTTGCAATCCTTCTCATATATAGCACAGTGATCTATTTACTGGCATCAATTAGCAACATGCAAATTGTATGTCACTGTTTAGATCCTTATTTTTTTTCCCAATCTGCTGGTATTCTAAGATTTCAAAGAAGGGCTCCTCTAGTAATCTATAAATCCATGTTAGAACTGACTACCCCAAACACTGTGTTGGATTATACATCCTGACTTTGTGTTTCTCTCTGCAGTTCACTGTTACATATGCCTACAAGCATGGATCATATGATTCCTACTCCCAATAAACCTAATTGTTCTAAATAACATCTCTTGCACATTTATTTACAAAGGTGTATGATTTCTTGTGTCTCTCTGTATGAAGTAAAGCGCTCCGATACCCTACACTGGGATGAGTAGTGGTATAAAAGAATTAAGTTACAAATAATTTAGAAGGTGCCCTTTAAATCCTTATTATTGTAATTACTTACACAAACAGATAAATCTTGCATTCTTTTAGAGCGTGCACCTCTCTTATATACATGGGTTGAACAAAGTCAAAAACCTGCCTCAAGTTATAGTTTGTCTAAAATACATGTGAATTGATAAGCTATGTACCTTTGTTTCCTTCCACTACAATCGGCTTCTATGTGCTAGGCTTCAGGTGACTTCCAACCATGATGATACTTGAACAAAAGAAGGGCTGATGGCCCTTTAAATCAGGCCTTTGTTTGTACCTAGCTTGAAGTGAAAATAAGAATGCCCGCTCCTACATGCAAGTTGCTACATCAAATGGAATGCAGACAAAGTGTGGGTACTGCTGAATTGTGTCCAGGTAATGAAAAAGGACACTAGGGCCCATTCAGAATATTTCCCTGGTTCGGATTCGCCATTCCTGACCAGAAATAGCTGCTGGAACCAGGGTTTGTCTGATGGAACCTGGGCCCAGAGCGATCCCCCTACTTTCCAGCACTGTTAGCTCATAAAACTGTGCCCATTTGGCTTTGCTAATGCTTGTTCATAAAGGGCTGGTTCTACGGGAAGGCAGTTTCAGGCCCTGAGCTGCCCCTGTACGGGTCATCTGATAATTCTTATATGAATCAGTTATGCCCTCACTGTGAAAACAGGTGGTGAAATTTCAGTTTGACTAAATGCCAGAAATCTTTGCACCACTCCTGTTCTCATTCTACATTTACTGTGCTGCCCCCAGCATTTACTAACCTACACCTTTTTGTGAAGGGTCACTCTGATGTAAACGTCAAAGGGCAGATTTACAAGCCCCCTGCACCACCAGTACATCACTATTTGTTACGTACCGGTGGCGTATTTTCCAGCTCCATATTTACAAGGACAGGAAAAGCCACTCTGCATGTTTTTTTCCTGTCCTTGCAAATACAGCCTCTTTACACGCAGCACTGTGCGTGAAAGGGGCATTCCATGGGTGTTGCTGTGGGTGTTCCCACGCAACACCTATGGAACCAGACACATTTCCAGATTTATGAAGAATCGTAAATCTGGAAATGCGTGTGAATGCTAAGTCTCCCCAGGGGAGGAGTAGGGAGGCGCAAACTCATTTCTCCTCGTTTTTTCCTCTTTCAATGCGTGCTGCATTCTACAGCACGCACTGAAAGAGGGAAATGCCTGTAGATATTGTTTTTGTGCAGGAAGGGGCACCTTACTGCATTAAAACAATCTCCCAATGACGCAGGAATCCTTGCACCATGGTGCAAGGGTCCCTGCGCATGGCAGATGTTTGTGCGCTAGCGCAGGGGAGAGCACAAGAATACGACATGTCATTGTAAATATTTGACATTTCTGTGCTCTGAAGTGACTCAGTGTGGCACAGGCACATGGCTTGCGAAATGCACTGTCACTTTCTTGTAAATCTACCCCCAAGTTTCTCAAATTGATGGTTACTACCAGGGCCGGTTCTAGGATTTGCGAGGCCCTGGGCTACAATGGAATGTGCGAGGCCCCTCTATTGCGGATAAGTGGCCCTTTTCAAGGAGACCATTCACAGACACTGTGGGAGGCCCATTGTCCAGCATTTTGTCACCCCCCACAGTTTTAACTTTGAGCCCACAAGCATTTCTCACACCTTCAGTCTGACAGGTGTGAGAATTGTTTGTGGGCTAAAAGTTAAAACTATGGGGGTGCCAAAATGATGGACAATGGGCCTCCCACCGTGTCTTTGAATGGGTCTCCTTGCAATTGAAGGGAGAGTCTCCCTCCCCTATGCCTCAAGACACCATCCCTGAGAGGCCCGGGGAGGGGGGGCCCCTATGAAGGACCTTAATTACAAGGCGACACCTTTCTCTGAAATTGATCCCAGGGAAACAACAGGACACACCACCAGTGCGTGGCCCCATGCTGGTGGGCTGAGTGCGTGGCCCTGGGCAGCTGCCCATGCCTAGCACCGTCCATGGTTACTACCACTTAGCCCGTTTCTCAGCATGCCTATGCTTGCAACATAAAGCAAGGCGCGGGAAGCAAAGGTTAATTGACCAGGATCACACAAGGCGGGAAGAAAAGGTGAATTGACCAGATCACACAACGTCATGGAATTCGGGACGCCAGCATTCATAACCGAAAACATAACCAAAAGCAAGTTTGAATTGCTACAAATTGTAATTATGTTTCCATTGTGTGTGTGTATCAAGTTTTATTACCGTATCGTGCGACGTTCCTCTGACTAAAACACACTGTTACTGTACAAAACCACAGCTTTCTCGCGATTGTGTATCCATTCCAAATGTTTCCTGTTGATGCACTTTCCTCAGCCTGCGCCACATTGTGTCAGACTTGAGCTGTCTCCGGCAAAGCCTGCCCCTCCTCCCCTAATCCTTTCAGGAATACAAAGTCGTCCCTTTAAAGAAGTGGCACGCTCCTGCGCGCACGCCTCCCCTCCCCCAGCTGTGTGCATGGTTCGCTCCTGCCTATATTTACTGGCTCTCCTCGTTTGACAGCATCATTTCTGGAGCAGCCTGGGGGGGAGAGGAAGTCCGTCCCAGCCAAGAGGGGAAGCAGCAGGCTGCTCTCAATTCAATGAAGGGAAGCGCTGCAGGAGCCGAGCCGGGGTCAGTGCACTGAGGGCGGCAGACGGAGCTTCCCCCCGCCGGGGACAGAAACAGGACACGGGCAGTGACAGTGACCCGGTGCGTGCCAGGGAAGCCGATACCTGGAGCGCAGGAGGGGTGGAGGGGTCTGACCCTTCATTTCCATCGGAGCACAGTTTCCATGCGCTAGAAGGGAAGCCGCCCAAGCGAAAACATTGCATGCAGCTCGGCGAGCCCTGACACTGGAAGCAGGGGAAACGCTGGAGATGAGGCAGTAAGCTCAAAGAAGAGGATCTGGCAGCGCTACACGCAGTGAAAGGACATCGAAGCGCTACACGCCGTGAAAGGGGATCGAGCAGCGGTACACCCAGTGGAAGGGGTTCGAGCAGCGCCACACGGTGAAAGGGGATCGAACAGCGCTGCAAGCAGTGAAAGGACATCGAAGCGCTTATTGAAACACTGCATCCAATAGGGGGATCGTGCAGCAAAGACGCACTGCATGCAGAGGAAGGGCGCCAAGGGCTGAGTCTAAGCATTGGATACAGCGAGGCTCTAAAGACAAGAGTCGTGCAGGAAGCGCACTGCAGGCAGTGGAGAGGCATCCAGCGGCTGAGGGCAAACACTGGATCTGAGACACTGTTGCACACTGGGGCAGGGAGCGCTATATCCGATAAACTGTGGCTGTAACCAAGGGAATTCTTAAACCTGGATCACTGCATGCAGCGCCCGTAGGGAAACGGACACTGGCGTCGAGGGGGCACAGGGAACAGTGCATGCACAGAATAAATGACTGAATCCGAGACACTGCAAGCCGTGACAGGCGACCCAACAGTCGAGCCTGTCTGCGTGAGTGCAAAAATAGAAATCTATGAAAGGAGACATCCTGCGTGCAAAGGAATGAAAGTGAAGACGCCCCGCGTGCAGTAAAATGTTACAACCTTGTCTGTGAGGCCGCAGAGACTTAAAGGGGCAGAGGACAGACAGACTGCAAATCATTCCAAGAAGCTGTGTGTGCTAACGAGAAAACCCTGGAGCTGTGTGGCTGTGCAACAGGCGGGATAGGGCCGTGCGTGCACGATAAGTGGATCCGAAAGACTGACAGCAATCCGGCCCCCCCTGGGCAGGAGTCGCTGATCCACAGACCCCTCGCTCTGGCATGCACCCGCTCTGAGCCCGGCGCCTCCCTCCCCAGCCCGGCCGCCCCCAGGCAGACATGCTGCCCTGGAAAAAGAACAAGTTCGAGCTGATCGAGGAGGACAAGCAGAGTAAGCCCAAGGCGTACGCCGTCAGCCTGCACTGCTCGGCGCTGTCCACGCTGGCCAAGGGCTGCCCGGAGAGCGCGCTGAGCCGCGTGGGCAGCATGTTCAAGTCCCGGCGCAAGAAGATCCGCATCACGGCCGAGGACCCCAGCTACACCGTGCTCTACCTGGGCAACGCCACCACGCTGCAGTCCCGCGGCGAGGGCTGCACCGACGCCGCCGTGGCCAAGATCTGGGCCAAGAGCGGCCTGGGCCGGCAGGGTAGCCGCATGCGGCTGACGGTGAGCGCGCAGGGCCTGCGCATGGTGCACGCCGAGGACCGCCAGCCGCCCCGGCCCGGCCACCTCTACCTGCTGCACCGGGTCACCTACTGCGTGGCCGACCCGCGGCTGCCCCGCGTCTTCGCCTGGGTGTACCGCCACGAGATGCGCCACAAGGCGGTGATGCTGCGCTGCCACGCCGTGCTGGTGTCGCGGCCCGAGAAGGCGCGGGCCATGGCGCTGCTGCTCTACCAGACCTCGGCGGCCGCGCTGCAGGAGTTCAAGCGCCTCAAGCGCCGCGACGACGCGCGCCACCAGCAGCAGCAGCTGCTCCTGGGCGGCGGAGGAGGCGGCGCCGGGGCCGAGCAGAGCGGGGTGCCGCTGGTGCCCCTGCGCAAGCTGCTGCTGAACGGCCAGTGCTGCTACAAGCCGCCGGTGGAGCGGAGCCGCAGCGCGCCCAAGCTGGGCTGCATCGCGGAGGACGCGCGCGGCGAGGAGGAGGAGCGGCGCGAGGAGGCGCTGCTGGCCCGGCGCGAGCACTGCGAGGACACGCTGCTGCAGCCGCGGGGGCGGGGCGGCCCCGGGCAGGAGCGCGCGCGCAGCCCCGAGCTGGCGCAGCTCATCCACGGCCTGGGCGCGCTCAGCATCGGCAACGACCTGCAGAGCCTGCGCGCGGACCTGCGCGTGACCCGCCTGCTGTCCGGGGAGAGCACGGGCAGCGAGTCCAGCATCGAGAGCAGCGGCAGCCAGGAGCCTGCCAGCCCCCTGGGGGAGGACGACGACGACGAGGAGGACAGGGAGGATGAAGAGGAGGACGAGGAAGGGGGCGACACGGGCTGAAAGGGCCGGGGGGAAAGGACCGACGCAGGCCGGGGCTCGAGAACTGAGGGGCCCATGGCCAAACAAGGCTGCGAGAACTGAGGCAACCAGGGACTGAGGCTGTGAACACTGGGGGGCACCAATACACCTTTTCCTGGGATCCAATGGTTCATGCAGGGGTCCAGGGGTCACGAGACATGGATTTAAATGAAGGCCCAGGCATCGAAACCGAGGGCATAATGGCCCCTTCGCAGGGACCAGACAGATTCGTGCACTACGGACATGGGTTTAGCCATAGGGATTGTGGGGGCCCGGGGACAACAGCAGATGCATTGGTGCTCACTACAGAGACCAAGGGTTCAAGGCATAGGGGGTCTTGCACAAGGGTGCAGACTCAGGGCGCAATTCACATCTGCGCACAGCACATTGCACAGGGGGTGCGAAGCACACACATCCTATCTTGGGGCAGTTTACAGGGCAGGATACATAACACTCATGCACCCACAGGCGCAGGGACCCAGAACCCAATGCACTCATCTTTGCAGTACACTGGACAGGGGCTTGGTATCAGGGGGCGCGCACACATTTATCAAGGTGCACAGCGATTGACAGGGAAAGCCATAGTTTCATGCACTTGGGGCCATAGTGACTCATGCGCTACACAGCACAGGGACTAGGCGACCAGAGCATAGCAGCGGCATCTACACAAATCCCAGGGGACGGGAGTCTGGGCCCTTGCTATGCTGGTGACACAGAAAGGGACTCTGGCAGAAAGAGGACCAGTCAGAGCAGACACAAACCACCTCTAACATTGCTTGGGAGCCTAGTGTCAGTGATGAACCAAGAACACACTCTCAAACGCTTCATTAGGACAGGGTGACTGCCACCTCAAGGAAATTCTCATAAAAGGTGCCATTTTGTTTCCACTAGTGAAGGACAGATGGGTTGTGCAATCAGTCAGGAGTGGATGGGCCTTCCACCCAGGCTCTACCTATTGTTTACAAAGGGTCCTTTGCATCTGACACGTCTTGCATCCTCCCCAGTTGTCACCCCTATGCTTCGGCTCCAGGACTACCAACCACAATGTGGGCAAGTGAACCCCAAACCATCCGGTTCAGCTGTACTTTCTGGGGGGTGACACACAGCTGAACTCCTTCTTCACACGCCTCTGAATGGCAGGGTTCAGCTGAATTGTGACAATAGTGCAATGAAAAATAAGCTTTGTTATGGACTGCTTGTGCAGAGGGGCACTAGTTTTATTCTTTTCTCCGCAGACCTGGATTGTTCTTCAAAATATGAGACATTGATTGTTCCCCGCTACCTGCCACCACCACCTCTCATGTGTCCTGGCCTCAGCCCTCTCTGGTTCACAACTGAACCTCAATGGTGGAGCCTCACACGCCTGAGGAAGACAACTGTGCAATACTTAGGGCTTCTTTAGCCCCGCACAAGGTGACCTTTTTTGACATTGTATTTTGCACACAAAAGAACGTTAATTTATAACTTCTGCGAATGGGCCATTTGAGCCCCAAACGTAGCAACCGTGCCCGCTCCATGTAGAAACACGTACAACTGTATTCCCTTAAGCTCTTGTCCTGTTATTTCCGTGCACGAACTTCCTTGTTTACCTCTAACTCCACTTGTGGAAGATCTGCCAAAAACGCTCTTGGGGAGCAATTCTTTTTTTGTTTACATTTCAGAAATGATCCACCGGGTGTTTCCTCCTCTAACAAAAACACATTCCATTACATCCTTTTTTTTGTGTGTAAGTTTTGCACTGTTGTGAAGTTTTTTTGGCCTATATTTCCTAATTATACATGTTTATTTCGTACATAGTGATATCTTATGTACATGTTTTATCTTTGCTGTGCAAAAGAAACAAAATGGCCTATTGGTGTTCAACTGTACATAGAAAAATTGTACATATGTATAAAATACATTAGTTATTTTTTACAGACAGCGCTGTTCTGTTTGCACATCCGAAAACCAATAAAAGAATAATTTAAGATATAGATTTGTCTTTTTGTGATATGGTATTAAGTCCTTTGTAACTCACTAACATGTTTTCAGTTTGCCATGCCCAGGTGAATGTTTATGAAATGACACAGCACTGTGATATTTGATCAGGGTAAAGGTGTACACATTTTCCAAAAATGTAGTTCATAAGAAGGCGGCCCTTGCTAAGGCAGTGAAGTCTTTAATTAAAAATGTCCTTTGAGCAGGTAAACATTCTAGTTTTTTTACTGCTGGTATTAGGAGCCACAACTACAGAAAACATGCCATTTCAGTTGCTCATGTAGCACTAATTAGCTGTGAAGGGCCACAAGACATGAGACGCGATGGTTGGAACGACAACTGGCCTCAGGTTCCTGATAGAAACAGGCCTCTCCTGTAAGATGTGATTTCCCAACAGGCCTCTGTTTCTGTACGGCTGGAGGCACTGGGGCAGAATAGTTGCATGTCAGATGTGCCTGACGTATTAGGTGACTAAGGCCTTTAGGCTTACGCGCCTTTCAGACGTAATTGCTGGTTGGGACAAACATCCCACTGTACATGTAGGCCGATCCATATCTGGTCCCTGTGTGCTGGACAAACATTGCTCACAGTTTCTCCTATAGCAGAGCCCTTCTACCTTAGGCAATATTGTTCATTGAAGGCCCGCTGCCTAAATTATAGTCCCACTCACAGGAGAGCGCCTGTAAAATGGGAGGCAGCCTTAAATAAATGGTACAGTCAAAGGCAGAAGGACGATAATGCTTTCAAAACACTCCTTTTACTGTGGGAAGAATGGAAATTGAAAGGAAGAACCAGAAACACAATAATTGTAAGGTTGAAACCATGTGGACCCCACTCATTATTGTCCCAATGTCACACCATTGTCTTCTTATGAACTCTCAACAAACAGGAATCTAATAATGCTCTACAGTCCCAAGTAAAATTTTATCAATTTATTAACTTAATAGGTCATGGAAGCTTGCAGTCCTAGCATAAAATATGTCTCTAATTTTCTTATTGCTTGACCTCTCTAGTAACCTGTAATAAAAAAAGAAAAAGCTTCTCAACTATTACAGGTTATTACTTAAGATATATATTTCTAAAATCAATGACCAGAAAGGAGAGGTGTTCATGTTTCTTTTTTTCACACAGATCATTACAGGAAAGGCAGAGTCTCTCTTCATGTTACAATTTATTCTACTCTTTTTAATCTGGTTTACATTAGGCTGATTCTAATATGTCTTTGCAACAAATTCTTCCTTTTGGTGTGTTTAAAATTTTGCACTATCGATTCCATTTTTATTAATCTCTGTAACCATACTATTTCAAATGAAGGCGAAAGCCCCTGAGGACTTACAATGTTTGTGGGAAGAGCGATGGAATGACCACATATTATAAGGAATAACCAGCCCTCTGTACCTTAAAAGGATATTGCTAGTCACCTCACTGTTTCATGTCTTCATAAAGGCGCAGGGCCTTTGGCCTCATTCCTCTGTTTGGTCACAGAACTTCTTGGCGTCTTGATATATTCTTATAATATACTGTAGGCGAGTACTTTATCCCATATCTAATACATTGGAGCATGGAATACCTGTGTAAAAACCCAGCTCTGATTTCCTTATTACAGGCGACATGCTTCTCTAGTCATCTATAATAATGAAATAACATAGCTAATCAACTGTAATAAGTTATTACAGTGAATTTCTTTGTCATAGTGTCACCTGCCAGCAGCCAATTTCAAAGACCAGCCAATTCAAAAGGCAGGTCGCAGAATACACACAGCTGCAGTTTAAACAGGCAAAGAATGCTGTTTTTTCATTCTTATGATCTGTTTTTTCTAAAACAGACTCTGATCAGTAGAAAGGAGATATTTACAGCAATTTGTTTAGTTTTTGCACTCTCCTAGTCAGTACAGCAAAAATATTATATCTGCTTTTTTCTACATGTTTTGAGCTTCAGCATTTATTTAATGTAATGTATGTACATCCTGATTCTTCAATATGTGTGCATCAAATTCCTAAATGCTTAGTGAAGTGTTTAATTTTGCACTACATTTTGTTTTTATTGTTCGTGTCTACAACCAGTCTACCTCTTTCATATGAAAGAGCATGGCACCAAGGATTTTAAATGGTCTGTGGGAAGGGTGATGCTGTGACCGTGTATTATAAGTAATAGAATACACTCTGCTGTACATTTTAAGGATACATTTCATGTCACCTTGGAGTCCCATAACCTTATGAAGGAACTCAGTCTGTGGCCTCATTCCTGTATATATGGTTATGGAACTCCTCAGTGACCTTCAGTATTCTTATAATTTACGATAGGGGTACTTTAACCCTCATTTAATAGTCACATGGCCGTGCTGTCAGGCGCCAGTTTTAAGTCCTTCTCTATGATTATTTACGCTGCTTCTACTGTAAAGTGCTTATGTTGTTCATGACTAAATAGGAGCATCTCTTGATTTTTCTGTTAGGTAAAAGTATTAATTCTATCCACTCTTGTCTAAGGGTGAGCTTCAGGCAAACCTCTGATTTATCGAGAATGGTGTCTTAATCTTCTGAGCTATTCACCCCAGGTGCTTAGTCCATGGGGCAGCAACATGCACTGCGTTATGTGAGGGCCAGGGATTTTCCAACATTTGTGGGAATTACACTTACATTTGGAACAAAGGAACAACCGTTGTAGAGGTGCAGATATAAAGGAACGCAAAGCAGTTGGCACAGTTTTGGTGCTCTTAGAATGCCATTGAAAGTGGAATTTGCATCAACTCAAAACTAGAAACAAACTGATTTCATACTACTTGTGCAGTTTGCATAATTAATAATAGTTAGGAAAGAGAACTTCGTTTTCAGACATAAAATATAGCTGTGCGTTTGAGGCAAAATAAATCAGTTTGTCCTTTTTATGACACAGTAGAAACAAACTGCCCAGAAGGAGCTTGTTTTAGTTTTTGAAGATAGATTTTTTTAATATCTGGGGATTTCTTTGCTAAAATCTCGGACTTGCCTAAAATCATTTGTAAACATTACATGCTTTGCGGATGGTTTCACAATCAATTATCCTCAGTTTTGCCTTGGTGCAAAAAGCTGTCCGTGATGTGACCTGGTACAAAATCTGTCTCCTCTTTTCTGAATTGGACACATAGAATAAGAATCTAATGGGTTTCTCCTGCTTATTTAGCCCATAAGGAGATTCCTGAGATCTGGCCCTTGATTTCTAAAAAGTGAGTGTAAAGAGGCTTGGCTCTTCTAGAGTAGCAGGGCAAGTATCCTGAACAGATACTGTTGGCAGATCTTGGAAAATCTCTGCATGATAACACCCGCTTTGATCTACAGGTCACAAGTAAGAATCAGGGAAAATCCATCTCAAGATTCCATCTTTCCAAGCTCAGTATATGGCTTACCTTTTAAATTGATTAATAGTAACATCTGTTATTTACAGCGCTTAGTGGCATCCAAAGTGCAAAATAAATCAAACAATAAACCCAGGTTGTCTTGCACTCTTCGGTCTTTACATGAACCGTATCTACCCTTTAGAATTTGGGCAAGCATTTTTTTTTGATGGATTGAGTTTTGGACATTATAAGACATTCTTGTTTAGCCTTGTTTTTGTTTTGCTAATGTAGTTCTGTCTTGTGAAGACTTCCAGGGAGTTTTCCTGAATAAAAATTTGACTTGGGAAGATTCTGTTGTACAAAAAATACCGTTTTCCTGATCTATCAAAGCTACTCACCTTGTCGGAGAGCATCACATCCGACCACAAAAGGATGCACAGCCCACAGGCATAATGCTCTGTAATAAAGGTTCCTGAATTGTAACTTGAGGCATCTATCTTTCTTCTACTTCCCATTGCTCTCTCGCTAGATTTACCCTCTAAAAACTCCTTTGCGTACAGACATGTATCAATCATCATGTTGATAGGTTTGGGAAAAATGTGAATGGGTTAAGATTGACTTCTTTTTTTTAGGAAATTACATGCTGAATCTTCAAAAATGTTCTGGTCCGTGATGTCATTAAGGGCCTAATTACAACTTATGGCGGTGCAGGAGTTGGCGGTACATCACAGCTGCTTTCCTGCACTGCTGAAAGTCACTGCCGCTCACCAGATTACAAGTTTAAAGTGGTCTGGCGAGAGGGCAGCATGGTGTTTCACCAGCGGTGCCTTAAAAAAAATAGGCATCGCAATGGGACAGTGCAACAAGGTTCCTGCACGAAGTCCATGACGTGCAGGAACTGGGGTGCATTCACATGCTGGCACGACATGTGCCCCCCCTGCATACACCCCCAAGCAGAGGAGGCACAGGGGACCGCACGGCCCCATTTGTTTCCTGTCCCCCACATCATTTATGGAGTAGGAACCGCCATGACACTGCCGGCGGAGAGGAAACTCGTAATATGCTTGGCGGGACTGTGGTGGTTCCGCCATGCATATTGTGGCCTCACGACCGCCACGCCACCGTTGGGGAACGGCGGTTCTCTAGCGACAGTGGCAGTCCCATGGCAGTCCACCGCCCTAGTTGTAATAGGGCGGTGGGGGCAGCGGTGGCTGGACCACCATGGCCGCGCCCCACAAGTCTGGCGGTCCTCGAACTGCAAGACCGCTTGACTCGTAATCATGCCCTAAGTCACATGATTTATCATCTTATTCCTCCTCAGGCGAAGTTTGAAGTTTCGATGCTCGTTTCAATTTTATATCTTGTGCTCGTTAGGAAATGACTCCAATATGAGGATTGGTCATTGGCAGTTGGTGAAATTGATTGCAAACTGCACAACAGTGCATGTAAAAAAAATCAGTATTCAGAACAGGCTATCTTAAAATACTTCATTTACATTAAAGATCACCCATACACTAACTATAGTAAAAATGTCATTCTATGAAGTTATGCTCCCACTGTCTGGTGTGTATGCCACATAAAGCTACCCACACATTTATTGTGTACTTTCCTTCTACAATTTCATCGTAACTTTGCTTGAGCAATTAATAACCAGCCAGTAAATGTTAGTTCTGAAGGTGGCGTGCTTTAAACAACTACAACATGGAATTGGGACTGTTTCAGCTAGTGTAACCACTCCTCACCAAGGGTATGGGAGCAAGGTCGGACTTGGACAGAAAATCCCTATATGAGTGTATCCGATAGCTAAAAACATGGCCCATAATGCGCACATTGAGGCCGTTTTGAACTTATAAACACACTGTATATAGGATGTTTGCAAGATATGGGAGACTGCATGCATCTGTGCTTCCTACAAGTAATATTTATGGCCATTCCAGAGGAAACAACAGTAAATATGGCCCACCTGACCATAAAACAGGCTGGAAAACAGCTAAGAAACTGGCCCATACACCAAATTGTCAGGCCTGTTCAGCTCTGTATGAGAGCTGCATTGCAATGAAGGGGAGCGAAGAGTGATGTCTCGGCATTCACAAGGAAGCCTTAGCTATTGGAGCTTACAAAATGCACACATAATCTTGCATTTAAGGTGCCTATACTGGTGGGTGGAATATTAGCCTGATGATTGATATTGACATTCATCATTATAAGATGTTTGGTTTGCACACATAATACCTCCAGCCCGAAGGGAGATGCTTGGTAAAGGAAGTGGGACAGAGTAAAGCATAGTACATCACATATAAAATATGCATTGAAGGAAAAGTATGCATTCATACCATGGCATGTGACTTTTTGCATCAAGCTTTGTTGAGCGCTCTCTGTAATTTCCTTTCTCCATTCTGTGCCAGATAACAGTGCTTAATTGGTTTCTGGTGCTCCGACCAGCACTTAATTGTCATTACCACACTTATGACACTGACACATGGTGGCACTGCTCATCCAATTTGAAGATGAGCAGAATACTGGTTGTTTATTAATACAATATACATAAACAATACTAATACCTGACTCCCCAGCCATTCGTTTATCTTTGAAGACCTGGAATAATCTGAACTGTCGCACTTGCAGGTGAGAGAGATGGTTAGCAGTTGTTTTGGTACAGTCATTGGCAGTGATGACGGGGCAATGGGTGGTGCAAGCTGCAGTGGCCTCCTGGCACTTTTATTTTACAAATTAAGCACTGGGCACATGACAATAGGATGCCTGAGTAGGTGAATATGGGTGTGTGTGAGTAGCTGTATGGGTGTGTGAGTGGCTGTATTGGTGATTGAGGGTGATTGGCTGTATGGGTGAATGAGTGACTGCCTTAGTCACAATATGGGCGGGGAGTGTGTGAGTGGCTGTTTTGGTGACTGAGAGGCTGTGTGATTGGCTTTATGGATGGGTGAATGGGTGTGTCAGTGGCTGTATGGGTACGTTATTGGCTGTTTGAATTGATTTATGGGTAAGTGAGTTTGTGTGAGTGGCTTTTTTGCACAGTAAGTGTCTGTGTGAGTAGCTGTATAGGTGAGTGAGTGGGTGTGTGACTGCTTGTGTGGATATGTGAGTGGCTATGTAAGTGTTTAACTGGATTAGCGAATGGATGTGTGAGTAGCTGTATGGGTAATTGAGTGGCTGTGTGAGTAGCTGTATGGGTTAGAGGGTGCTAGTATGACTGGCTGTGTGGGTGAGTGAGTGGTTGTGTGAGTGGCTCTATGAGTGAATGAAAGCTAGTATGAGTGACTGTATGGGTGAGTGAGTAGGTGTGAGTGGCTATATGGGTGAGTGAGTGGGTGTGTTAGTGGCTGTATGGGTGGGTGACTTGCCTGTTAGTGGCTGTATCAGTGAGTGAGTGGGCGTGTGTGAGTTTGTGAACGGGTTTATGAATAGGTATGTGAGTCATCATGTGGGTGTTTGAGTGGTTGTATGAGAGGTTGTATATGGGTGTTTGAGTGGGTGTGTAAGTGGTTCTGTGGATGATGTAATCAGTGACGAGTATATCTCTGCTTTGAATTGTAATGACCTGAACCTGCAATTCACAGGATGTATTAGTGACACGAGTGTTGCCTACTTGGATTTGGTAGTATAGGTTGAAAATAACAGATTACAGACCAAGTTGCTGTATTGAAAACACGTAGCCACCATCCACAGAGTTTAATAAAGAACATTCCACATAGAGAGCCCTTGTGTATCAAACACAATTGTTCTACCATAGCAAAATATGAGAAAGCTGAAAGAATAGCTCTGTAGAGGTTAAAAAAACAGGTGTTATACTTATGGGGTCCTTAATAAAGCAGTCAGAAAGACCGGGCAGGTTCCAAGACAACAACTTATGTTAATAACATAACATAACATAACAACTGCTTACAGTTAAAAATCAACAGAAACGGGACTAAGAGAAACAGGATGAGCAACAGGTGAGAATATTCAAAGAGTTCTCTGCAAGCCCCTCTAAGGTGTTTCCGATATTCTAAAGGAATTGGTACATCCTGAAAACCGACAATATAACTGGAACACAGCTAACGTAATCCCCACAAATGACATTTAGGAAAGGTTCCTCGATGAAAGAACAGCTAGTATTTAGTCACTTTAGGGCAGAACCAAATGGGGAGAAATCCCTAAATGGGATTCTTCCTGTATCTCAACTGTAAGGCCTTAAGAATATCAGTAAAGTGCAAGACTGGGAGGTCCCTGGGAGGAAAAAATCCAGAATTATTCTAGAATAGTTTAATTGCAATTCTGAATTTATCATTTACTGTTGAACATGTCCCTATGGGAAATGTTATATATGGAGCACTTTGCACCCTTCCAAAAAGAGAGTGCTCGAACAAATGCGGGTTATCACTAACAGGGATCAGACCCATCGGATCATTTTTAGTTGGAACATGACAGTAACCAGGACCTCTTAAAATTCTTCTGTCTGGGCCAGGTGCAAAAAGATGTGAGAGGGGGTGACAGAGTTAAAAACTGGACAGATATCTTGTCATTCTGGTGTAGCCAGATGTATGCATGGACAATTATCCATTTCTTAGTCCTCAGTAAGGTTTTCAAGGTTACTGACCATGTCTGGGGGTGCGTAGTTGCACCTTCTTTTCTCTGCGGTACATTGGTAAGTATAGTGGTAGTCTGGGCTGGTCCTCGGGTAACTGAATTGAGTGTGGTGGATTAATTTAAGGGTGAGCCCTTTTTTAATGCGTTTTGAAGATCGTTACTACCTTGTTGCAAGGTAGGTCATCTTTTTCCACTCTGACCTTTGTATTCTTGCCTGGGTGTAAGGGGCAGGGCCCTCTGTCTTCACCCATGACCATGTTTCTGTTTCGGTCATGCCCTGTGGTGGACAGATTAAGGAAGCAAGTTGAGGGCACAGTACCCTCTTGTTCTTCATTTGAATTTGCTCCTATCATGGCCGGTAAGGGAAAATGCAGCTAAGCATTGGAGGATGTAAGGGGGGAATGTGTAGGGGACATTTCCTTCTCTTTCTTTCATTGTGTCTTCCATTTATAGGATAATTGCAGTAAGCAAGTTCTACTACATGCCCAAGGATAGACAAGAGTTGAAGAGAGCAAGACCTTCTGTCAGATATCAAACATATATAATGCCAGGCTGGTGCTTTTTATAAGTTCAAGCATGTTGACCTAGCTAATTTTCTGTCTGTCTGATAGGGGACTGGGGCCAGTATACACTGGGAATTTTCCCTAGGACCTGATGTTGAATTTGAGAAACTGTATTTAAACCAACCCTTCTACATAATATAAATTAAAGAAAGAAAAGAGGGCCTTTTTAGGTCTCGCCTACGATGAACGCGCTGAAAGCGCGTTCTCGCAAGCGAGAACTATAGTCGTCGTCTCAGCAGTCTGAGACGACGAAGTGAGACAAGACCTGGCTGCGCGCAGCGCTTTCCCATAGGATAACGTTGTGCGCGCGGCCAGGTCTTGTCTCCACGGCATGCGAATGCAGACCGGATCGTGTCGCGCGCCTCTATGGAATGCAGGGGGAGTCTGCAGAGAGGCGCGCGGCGCTGATAAACAGGCAAGAGGCGCGTGTCAGAATCCGACTCTGCCAGGCTGCACGCGCTTTGCGGACGGCATTTACTTTCGCTGTTCTTGTTTCCCGAGTAGTTGTTTGTAAATGCCGTCCGCAAAGCGCGTGCACCCTGGCAGAGTCGGATTGAACACGAGGGCAGTGCATTATAGAAGGCTAACTGTGTACTGCGTTCTGCTGACTGCCTCGAGGCATACTCACCGACCCATGTCCTCACCACATCTTCAACAAAGCAGACTCCATCATCGCACCCCATCTCCGCGATGTCATCAACTGCTCCTTCAACTCCGCTACCTTCCCGGAAAGCTGGAAACATGCCGAACTCTGCGCCCTTCTGAAGAAACCCACAGCAGACCCCTCTGAACTCAAGAACTACCGCCCCATCTCACTCCTCCCATTCCCTGCCAAAGTCATTGAGAAAGCCGTCAATAGTCAGCTCGCCACCTTCCTTGAATCCAACAATTCCCTCGACCCTTCTCAGTCCGGCTTCCGAGCCAAACACAGCACCGAAACCGCCCTCATCGCAGCTACAGACGACATCCGAACGCTACTGGACAACGGAGAACAGTAGGCCTCATCCTACTCGACCTCTCCGCCGCCTTCGACACAGTATGTCACAACACACTCATACAACGCCTCAACAACATCGGAATACAAGGAAAAGCTCTGGATTGGATCATCTCGTTCCTCGCCGGAAGAACCCAGAGAGTCCGCCTCCCCCCAATCAAATCAGAGGCCGCCAAAGTCATCTGTGGTGTACCACAAGGATCTTCACTCAGCCCCACCCTCTTCAACATATACATGAGTCCCCTCGCAGCCATCGCGCGACAACACAACCTCAACATCATCTCCTACGCTGACGACACCCAGCTGATCCTCTCCCTCACCAAAGACCCTAACACCGCCAAAACAAATCTACACGAAGGAATGAAAGAAGTAGCTGAATGGATGAAGAACAGCCGTTTAAAACTTAACTCGGACAAAACGGAAGTCCTCATCTTAGGATCATCCCCCTCTGCCTGGGACGACTCATGGTGGCCACCGGCCCTGGGCACAGCACCCATACCTACAGATCACGCACGTAACCTGGGCTTCATCCTAGACTCCTCCCTCTCGATGACCAGACAAATCAACGCCGTCTCGTCTTCATGCTTCAATATCCTACGCATGCTCAAAAAAATCTTCCGCTGGATCCCCACCGACACAAGAAAGACAGTCACCCACGCACTGATCACCAGCCGACTGGACTATGGTAATACCCTTTACGCCGGGACTACAGCCAAACTACAGAAAAAACTCCAACGCATCCAAAATGCCTCAGCCAGACTCATACTGGACATTCCCCATCATGCTCACATTTCCGGTCACTTGAAGGATCTCCACTGGCTCCCCGTCAACAAGAGAATAACTTTTCGTCTCCTTACCCACGCACACAAGGCCCTCTACGACCTAGGACCCGAATGCCTCAATGCACGACTGTCCTTCTACACACCCGCTTGCCAACTACGATCATCCAATCAAGCCCTCGCCGCAATTCCGCGCATCCACAGATCCACCATTGGAGGAAGATCCTTCTCCTACTTAGCGGCCAAAACATGGAATTCTCTCCCCACTCACCTCCGACTTACACAGAACCACCTCTCCTTCAGAAATCAACTTAAAACCTGGCTATTCGATAAGTAATGCACCCACCATTCCTCAAGCGCCTTGAGACCCTCTGGGTGAGTAGTGCGCTATACAAATTCCTGAACTTGAAATTCCTGAACTTAACTTATCTGATAGAGTTGCTCAAGTGAGTTATCGACTGCAAGTTTATAGCCAAACTGGAAGGAGCCTTCAATAGTTAAAAGGTGGAAAGTATTTGCAGACAAGATGTGACCATTTTGCTGAAAACGCATACCCAGCTTGAGGCACAGCAGTTTGGACATTTCCAGGGAGACTTCCAAACAATACAGAAAGCTATAAAATATGTAATTTAAAACAACTGTGCTAAATGATGGTTAGAACCGCTCTCTCAAAATCGAGCTCTCTAGTTCTGTACATTGGGCAGATTGTAATAGTGGCGAAAATGTCAGGGAAGGTTGGCTCTTTGTCTATATTTTAAACTGCGCAATACCTCTACTGAGAGAACCGCACATCATATAATTTTTTTGTTGTTGCAGTTTTTATATAGCGCCAACTCCACAACTCTGCCAGTAGGTATTGGAGTGCTTTACATTAGCACCAGTTTCATTACACGAGGAAACATTCATTTTTTTGAAGGCACGGGGAGGTTATGTGATTTGCTCAGAAACACAGGATGTTGAGCCCACGCTGCGACTCGAACCCGTTTCCCCACTTGCAAATCGGGTAGCTCTGGCCGTTACGCCACATCCTATTTAATTGAGCACTAATATATTGCATACATCTGCTTCTACTTAGCACCAAATTTAGAATAGAGATATTAATATTCGATCCAAGCCCAATGTGCACAGATTAAAATTAGACCTGGTCTCGTTCCATAAATAATCATACGGTTCATTGTCCAATGCTCTGTTCTCCAAGCATTGAAAGCATATTTTTAATTATGGGCTGGGAGTTAAAGGTCATTCCAAAGGCCCTTTATTGTTTACTGCTTTATTTTTTTAGTTTTCATTCTGGTTGCTCTAGCCTGCAAACCAATCGGGCAGTAAAATGCTGTCAGGCTGACAATATGTGCCTGCTTCATTTTATATGCAGAAACCTACTAAAGTAAATGAATGAATGCCCTGAATTCTAGTATATTTTTTTAAGGTAGATGATTATAATATAGTTAGTAAAAAAAAAAGCCAAATCTAAAATAAAAACATGTATTGATTTTAAATTAGGCCAAGAAAATGCACATCGAGTAGTCAATCATATTTCAGTGTTACAACATTTGTGTATGAATATTAACGGTTCCTAAAGAGATTTCTGAAATGTAAAATTGCATCAATAAATGCTGCAATTAGAAGTCACTTTTTTCGCACAAAGTCAAGATGGGCTAACCCTCTATAAAGGTGGAACGGATTGTCATTGAACGTAAGAGGCTGTCTCAATCACCTAGCTGATTTTCTGCCAAATTATCGAGGGAGTTCACGAGCCGGGTCTTTGAACTCAGTTTAGGGACAGCTCAAATGGGATTAGCAACAACTATTCAGCCCAGAAAGAAAGTCAGTTCATTCTGTTACCAATCTATAACAAGCATTTGCAATGCAATAGGTCTCGCATTTATGCGACTTTGACTTATTGGCATTGTAAATGACAATGTCTTATTTATGTTTTGGTTTTTGAAACATAAATAAAAGGCATTGTAATTTACAATGTCAATAGCTTAAACTTGAGTAAATGCGAGACCTATTGCATTGCAAATGCTTGTTCATTTTAGCAGGCATTGGTCAGGTCAGCCTAGGAACCCGTTTTGAGGATATACTAGAAGAGATTTATTTTTCCTCAGTGTGCCATTTTTATTCATCATGTAGCAAAGGAAAGACATTTACAAAACGCATCATTGTTTCCAGGAATCAAGGGACAAAACGGGGATAGGTAAAAGCATGCTGAGAAGAATTTTGCAACAATTCCTCTCCATGTATTTTCTTTCTTAATTCTTTCCCTATCACAGATATACTAGAGGCCAAGAGCCTATATAGAAAATTTCTATTCTCCTTTATATTCTACTTTTTCAATATATTCTTGGACTGTATCCACTTTTTTTGACGGCCTTCACCAGAATATGTCGTCTTTGGATCTAACATCTGTATGTACGTTTATTAAGAGATCTGAACATTCTGTACTTTTTAACTACCTAGCAGATAATCTCCAGATTTCAGAGGAAAAGAAACAACCTGTAGGAAAGTAGGATCTGCTTTTATGGTTACCCCCACTTTCTTACCTGGTGCTATGCTGTTTCTGACTAGTCCGAACTAGGACCTCATTCTCTGTGCTTTCTCCCTTAAATTGACTATGGTGAGTACTTGGGTACATCCCAGATTGGCTACTGGTGTACCATTATAAGTCCCTAGTATATGTACGGAGGTACCCAGGACATAGGTGCACCAAGGGTCTCCCATGGGCTGCAGTAGGTATGCTGCCCATGAGGGACCACACAAATTGTGACTACGGGCCAGTCATTGCAGCCCGTGTAAGCTGGTGCCAGAACCACTTATGACAGATATAGGTTTCCCTATATCTGAGGTCACTGCACTTAAAACCTATAAGTCACCCCTAAGGGAGGCCTTTCGTTCCTGAAGGCAGGGTGCTTGTTTCTAAGTGTGAGGGTGCCTCTGCATGAGCAAAACACCCCTACAACTTCAGAGTACATTCCACCAGGTTGTAAGTGCATCAGCCAATAAGATACATTGGGTGGCGATGCGTCATTACGAGATGACCATCTCTAAGTGGTAAAAACATGGCTCTTTAGCTTAGGTTAGTATGCCCAAGGCTTTCTATGTTTCAGATCTTCTTTGCCTACCCCCTATTGCTACAGCGCCGGAACAACTCTGTTAGAGGTATCTGTATGTGCTTTATAAATGTTGGTATTATTATTATAAAACTGGCTGTAACGATCCCTTTCATGCTTGGTATACCCTCACACTGTAAATGATGTGGGAGGTATGATTTCATGCACTGTAAAGCTCCTCCGGGAGGCCCTGAGTGCTCTCGGTACCAGTCTTGTAGACCCAGACAGCACAACATGTCTGCTGCTGACCAGAGACACGATTCTGCCCTCCTGCTGCTGAGCCAAGCTTGAGCACGGGACAGTAGAACAATAGGTATCCTGTCACAGGGAGGTGTGACCACCTCCCAGACTGGGTTTAGTGTGTTGGGGCCGGGTGGGAGCACCTCCCAGCACCACTCCGTCTGCTTGAGGGGCACATTTGGTGCCCTCCTTGCATTGTCCAGCTCAAACCAGCTAGGGGAGCCGTTGGCTCCCGCTCTGGTGCGAAACTGGACAAAGGACATGTCTGTATCCTACCCACTATACGACCCCTCTCCAGGGAGGGAACCCTGAATTGTCCCAACCCTTTCCTTAGGGTAATTAAGGGCTTACCTGTAGGTGGGTCCCTAGATTCATCACGGGACAAGATTCATATCAAGACACCACTTCTTCTTCAACCATCTGGGCACTCTGGACTTCTCTGGACTTCGCTCTGGGTCTTGAGACTGCAACTGGGAAGACTCCTGCTGCTCCTAGTCGTATCGCCCTGTTCGTCTGCAGGAAACATCTGTGCTCCATACAGGAACCTTCCAAGACCTGTGGGCATCCAAGACACCTGTAGGAATCTCGCTTGAAGTGAAGGAGTCACTTTCCTGCATCTGCAGGCTCTGCAACAAAGCTGACTGGTCTGCCGATCCTGGGCTCCCACAGACTCCGAAAGGCTCAGTGACACAAATGGTGGTTCTTCACATCCATCGAGGCCTGCCATGTCCTCTCAACAAGTTTGTGGCCAGTATCCCTCGTCGGAGCTGCAGGAACCAAACTCCTGTGCACCAAGTTGAATTGCCGTTGCAAAGGCTTGTTGGCTGTCTTCCTCAGAGACATTTGGGCTCCAAGTAGCCCTCACCTCAAGCATTTCCTGTGACCACTGTCTTTGTCCTCATCACATCCCTTGAAACGTGGGCCTGCATCTTTGGTGAGCTGCTCGGGGTCCTCTCGCGACTCCAGTGCCTCAGGCCTGTAGGTCCATTTAAGGGTCTTATTTGATTTCAGTGGGCTCCCCTGATTGTTCTGGCCTGCTCTGAAACCCTGCTTGCGGTGAGTCATCTGGACCTTGCTGGTCCCGACATTGCACCTTCTTCGCGTTCCATGTTGTTTGTGGTTGCCAAGGCTTGTTGGTGCTCCCGACAGACACCGACCCCTAAACTCTTGACATTTAACGTGGGACAGCTTGTGAATGGCTCCTGGTCTTCATCGTTGCCTGGTACGCACAGCTGCAGCTCCAAGGTCACCGTCAACATTCCTGCAACACCCGACATCAGTGGGCTTTCGACTTCATGCCCCCTGGTCACTCCCAAGTGGCATAGACTCTGTCCCCTCTGCTTGCAGGTACTTCTTAACTTGAATCCACCTTCGGGTTCCACCAGACACTTTACACATCTTCGTCAGAGGCATCTACCTGAAGTCCTCCATTGAATTCGACAGCGGTTTCTGACGCCACTTCGCACTTATGCACCTGGCTTCCCTGGTGTAGGTATCCTGGTTCCTAGGGTATCCATGGGTGGGGTGGCTCACCAACCTTCTGTCTTTCACTGGGTTTCTTCAGGGTCCACTGGGAGGGTCCTTCTTCTTTAAAATTGCAACCACAACTTACCAATTGACTTGACTTGACCACGCAGTCACGTTCCCACACTGCACACGGCCTCCGTGGGGTTCCTGGTTACCAGCACTTCTACATCTTCTGTGTATAGTCTTGACTTGAGTCGTGGTTCGCATCCCACTATTTTAGTATATGGTTTGGTCCCACCTTGGTGACAAATTTTTTATAGGTGCTTCTTACCTGTTTTCTATGCAAAGTATTGTGTGCATTTCGTATATCTCCGGTTAGGAGATATTTGTATGTGTGAGTGTCTTATAATAAATACATATTTTTATAAATACAATGTGTGGTTCTTTTTCACTTAATCTATATCAATAAGATTATGCTCTGGTAAAACAAGCTGCTTTACACTCCTTCTGGACTAAGATTGAAGGCTGTTCTCCACAGCTACCATTTAGAGAGCCTTCTAAGGTTGTCTAAGGCCACTAAAATCACCATAAGGGTTGTCTGGTTTAGTGCAGGGTGCTACACTTACATAAGTGAGCACCATATACTAAGTCAGCTTCTCACACAACCAACCAAGTACCAGTTCTGGCCTGTTTAAAAGAATCATGTGAAAGTAGACCTGCTGAAATTCCTGACTTGTTTAATCTTCTTGTAAAGGGTGAGTTGCAGTTATTTTCTTTTTGATCTGACTAATTGTGTCTAATTTAGCAGGATATATTCTTTATCTCTGAATACGTTTTCTAAACTGATGTGGTGAAGGCAAGGTGGAAGTACAAAACAAATTCTGCTTTGAACCTTCCACTTCCCATATGCATCTTGATCTTTGCTTAATGACATTCACTGTGTAGCTGCAACTATCATAGAAGGTGTGGGTTGTGCTGTTCTGTTTTCAGGCCTGACGATACAGGCACAGTTTTTTTTCAAGGATTCTTCCCTTGCAGGCTCAATTGAAGGTAAGTCTAGTTGATGGATGGCTTGGCCTGAGGCTTTCGGAGCTTTTATCAAGGACGCCGCTGAGACAACCATATCACCATCCCATCTACAACTTCTCCCAACATAGATTTGACATTGGCAATCAACAATCACTGGAATTTGAATCGAGAGTATTATCAGCTGCTGTTCGTAGCTGAAATACTTTTCCCTCTAGTGTATTTTTGCAAATGTTCATGAAATACTAATGGAAACATTTACTAAGATTTTTTTGCTGTGTTTGCATCACAAAAGGGATGCAACTTGGTGTAAAATATTTTTTCTGATTGACTTTCAACGCTAAACCTATTTAGCGCTGGAAATAACGTTTAAGTAACGCAGAGCAGTGAATAGCTTGCTTTGCATTGCTTAGCGGCAAGGGGTGTACCATGGTTGGAGCATGGGCGTTGCCATGCAACCACCCAAGGTTTCTGATCCTAAACCTTATTTACTAAATAAAGTAGACAGGGTTTAGCATCAGAAAACTGTACCCTTTTTAAGTAGGCGCAAAGAAGGAGAAATGCTTTCATGTCTCCTTCCTTTTCCAACTTTGTACGTGTGCTGCACTCTACAGTACACATAAAAGTGGGAAAAGGGTTAAAGCCATTCCATGCATATTATTTTTTACTGGAAGGGTACCCTTCCAGTGCCAAACTTATGCTAGACTCATAGAGACACCCTTGCACTATGGCGTAAAGGTGTCTACTTGGCACACGGCATCTGATTTCAGCGCCGGCGCTAGGAAAAGGGGAGAAGAGTGCCACATTTTTTGTGAATATGGTGCTCTCCTCCTGTCTCCTTTTCATGCAGCACAGCATTTGCAGCTGCTGCACTGCGCTGCACGAGTAAGTGGTAAATCTGGCCCTAGATGTGTTGCATCAGACTGGGGCTGTGCCTTATGTTTGTGGAATCATGTCACTATGGCTGCTCTGGTAAATCATCATATTGTAATATTGGGACGAGAAAAGAGTTGAGGAGGTAATGTCCTGATAACTTACTAGTACATTTTCACTACTCCGATTAACTTTTCTTTGTTCTGGCACTTAGGACAGCCCCCCCCCCGCCAACTCTCAACTTCCATTCCACAAAGCTTGGTAATGCTAGGAAGCGGTTAGAGACCCTTTCCTTGATTTATCCTTCAGGTCTTTGAAGGAGTGAAGGCAGGCGCGGCCCATGCAGGTAAGAGTGGTGAGGCCAGTTGGGGGGATTTGACAGATGACCACGAGGGATAATTAAATAAATAAATATTTTCCCCTCGTCGTTGTCTGCCGAAATCCCCCAATCGGGCCCCACTGCCTCACCGCTCTTACCTGCATGAGCCGCTGCTGGGACAAGGACGGGGAAGGCTAAGGAGTTTGATGGGCATCTTGTTATTTTTGCTGAGTCATGTAGTGCTTGAGGGGTGCATAGTGGAACCTCATATAGTAATTACTGGTACAAGAGAAGGTTAATCGGAGTAAAGAGATTACCGTTGTGTAATTGAGACATTAGCAGCACAGTGTGTAGCTAACGAGTGGCATACATGCACATTAGATTGGCTACCTTAGATTAGACCAAGAGGCCTTTGGAGGTTTCTAGATCCCTTCCTTCTTTAAATTTTTCCTGGAACACTCAAACCGAGGCAGACCTACCTTACAGAGTGCCTTATCCACTAATCCTGTCGGGGCGGGCCTGCTGTGAAATGGGATTTACTTCAGCCCAAGAAGTGTCAATGCAGCCGGGTCCCCAGACACCATGCCCCTCGCCTGCTCTTACCCGACGCAGATCAATTAACAGATTAATCAGCGAGACGTTTTTCCAGTCGAAGACACGATGGAAAGGCTAAATATAGACGGTTCGTTACGAATTCCCAAGGAGAGGCCGCCTCGCGCCTCCTGAAAGGGCAGGCAGGCCATCCGTCACAGGGCCGTTGAGGCGCAGAGCAGCGCGAGCAATAAAAGGCGCGCGAGGAGACCAACGGATCCATGCAGCACGCGCCTTGTCACTGGGTAGAGATGCTCAGCGCGAGCAATAAAAGACGCGCGAGGAGCGCCGCGGATCCATAGCACGCGCCGCGTCACTGGGTAGAGATGTTCCATTACCAAACAACTGTCCATGAAAACTCGGCTAATTAGGACATTGCTCAATTTACTCTGTGTGTGTTGCAGAGAGTATCTTTTATTAACATTCCTGAGGCTGGTTACAAGTGTCACAGCGGGGGAAAATTCAATTTGTCTCACCCAATCAAACCAGACTCCGCAGATATCAGAATTTATAGAGGATGCAAAAAAGTGCACCTTTTCTCAGTTTATGGGGAATAGCATGCCAATTTTGGCGGTTGCAGCACCAAAATCCGAATAATGGTACATACTGTACTCTTTTCCCTTGTTAAATCTGAGTCAGACTTATCTGCTGAATTTTAACAATCCGCTCTAAGTCTATACCTTGCTATAAATAGCCCTATTATGAGTTTCTGAGGAATGACATGCAGATTTTAGTGCTGACCTCACAAACATACACAGGGCACTGTAACATCGTACAGTTTCCCCCTGTTCATTTCCAGTAGGTTTGACCTTATGACATTTAATGATGGGTAACGAAGGGTGAGATATTAAACACACCATCCAATTACCGGATGTATTAAATACTACTACTCATAAGTGTGACCCCAGCGTAATCATGGGTTTACGCAGGGGTCGAAAACATTTTGACTCACTCATAATTAGGGTCACAACCTGCGGTCTTTATTGCACAGGGTGTTGTAAACTCTGCACAACTCAGAATACTTGCAGCTGTGTACATAGGGGATAGCTCAGAGGTAGGAAATCTCTGGCCCAACTCCTACTCATAATCTGGCCCTGAGTGGAAATTACACTATCTCCTTTGGAGCACATACATTTTTGTGTTAAAAATCAGATGCCTACAAAACCACTTATGTCTGCCTTGGATTTATCAACCAAAACGGCAGCTGCTAAATGGCTCTGTGTCATACACAGCATCTTCTGGGCATATCAGCAAAAGACTGCGGTAAATTTCGCAAAGCTCGCTTAGCGCTGTAATATTTATCGCCGTCTGTCTCAGGAAATTATCGCCCGGTTAGGGCTCTATCATCAAGGCGTATCGCCGAGGCGATCAAAAATCCTGCAAAAGCGGCGATATGCAGGAATATCGCTGGAAATCCAGTGATATTCCCGCAGCGATAGGGGAAAGCTTGATAATAGGGAGATGTGGATTCAGCCACAGAATCCACCTCCCACGGTGTACATAGCTAAGTCTGTTTTTTTGCAGACGTTAGCTTACAGCGGTAATCGCGGTTATCGCTACTTTTCTGGACGCAACGTGGGCTTTGATAATAGGGAGAACTTGTCTTTGCGACCGTTTCCCTTTACTGTTACTGAGGAATGCCTACTTTGCATTTCATTAGCAATAAATATCGCTGACATGCAAAGCAGCAAGAAAACGGAAGCTATTGCCAGTGAACTGTCGCTAACATATGTTAGCGACAGCTTGCTAATAGGGTAATAAAAAAATCGCCGCTTTAGCGGCAAAAAATGCTGCTAAAGTGGCGATATTGCCCTTGATAATATGCCCCTTCATTTTTAATGCTGTGCTTTTTAATGGCTGACAGTTGACTGCATTTCATGGACTAGTTCTGTTTTTTCAACCAACAGTCCTACGCATTCTAATGACCTGATGGAGCAAAGAGATTTACCAATTACTTATTTGTGGGCAATTGTGTTGATCAGAGGCGGATCCTCCTCTAAGGCGGAGGAGCATCGCCCCACTGCTTGCAGCAGTGAAATAAAGAAAACATAAAATGATAACAACTCTTTGCTATTATCATTTTATGTTTTCCTGCTGTGGCATCTGTGTGGGCGGGCGGGGCTGCTCCCCTTACAGAGTGGGGCACGGCAGGGGAGGAGTGGTTTGGACTCACAACCTGTGCATAAATATTTGGTCAGCCCTCTCGGGCATGTTCTCCATACAGGCTGCATTACAGTCTGCATGGAAAACATGCCCAGGCCGTCATTCCTTGGCTGAGCGCCAATCCACGGCGCTCAGACCAATCACAACGCTGCATTGCAGCGTTGTAATTGGCTCAGGGGAGCCAGGTGATTCCTGCTTCCCTCTTCCGGCTGGAGAGACGATGAGGGACGGCACAGGAGAGACCCGGTAATAAGGTATCTTTTGTTCTTATTTTTAACCCCCTCACCTCTCCTACCCGCTCCCCCACCCGACCCCTGCCGGCCGCCCTTGGTGTTGATATATAAGGGACTAAAGGCCAGACGTTGACTGGGGGGATGGAGGTAATCCCCTCACAATATTTTGGAATCTCTGTCTGCCTAGTATAGATCTCTATGCCCTATGACAAATGGTAGTGAACATCCGTGTGTATCCTTAAGCCATGCATAATAGTAATGGATAGAAGTAATGTTGGTAAGCCTTTATACTCAGTTTGGAAAACCAGCCGGGACTCCCCTTTTTAAAGTCACCAAAGTCATATGTATTGTCTACCTAATCACCATCAAACTTCTGTCAAGGTGCATTTCTGTATTCAGCTGGCATCCCAGCCATTATTTGGTTTGGCTTAGAAATGGTTTTAGCTGCCTCGCCAATTTCATCTTTTCAAGAGAGCAAATTATGGTCTACATATCATGATAAAATACAGTTATAATCAGGGTTTAGTGGGAGCCCGGTGCAACTGCACCTGCTGCTCTAATAAACGCTACTCCCCTGGTAAGGAGTGTTGATTCAAGTGTTAGATTTTGTGACGCCTGAGTCAGAATCTAACTGAATCTGCATACTAACCTCTGATAGGACACAAAATGAACCACCAGACCATTGCATTCTGTTCCCAAATTTGTGGGCATGATTGGAACTGCTCACCCAGCTGTAATTGGTTAGCCAGTTGTGTGGCGCCATAGTTGATTGTTTGCCTTCTGCATGAGAAACGCTAAGAGCCTTCCGGTTATTATCAGTCCTTTGGTGAATCGGTACAGGAGAGAAAGGACAACACAGAGGAGGAGAAACCACAGTTCCTTTTCCTCATACCATAGAGATGTACCAAGGGAGGCCTTGTGGAGCCCATTTTACGGGCTGAAAATGGGCCTGGAATTCCAGTTCCACGGAACTACCCGGTACCATGTGTAAATCGGGGTTGGTGGGAATGACTCCTGATTGTGGGGAAATGGGGAGTACCATACAGGAAATGGTGTTTTAGTGCTGATTCATGAATATTTTCTTTGCTCAAAGAAACTAGGGGGCTTCTTTACAAACCTTTTGCACAACTTTTGCGTCATTTTTAACATGGGAAAAGTGACGTAAGGGTGACGCAAGGGGCTTGTAAATAAGCTCCAAGGATTTTATTAATTAATTCATTAATTTATACATGCACTTTTATATAGCATGAAGCAGACCTGAGGGCGTTAGTGTGGTTTCCGCCAGGCACATATAACACAGCAGCATATCCACAATGTATAGAGTGATGAAATGTATATAAAAGGACAAGTCATATGTTGATACTCATGCAGAGCATAATACTAGTTAATGTGCTTGGTCGGTGCTTAAGGAAGATTATGATTATCTTTGGAAGTATCGCTGGAGCGTTAGTTGTGTCAGCTACTGTCTGAACACCTCAAAATATGTATTTGTGTGGAATAAGGAGAAAATCGAGTTGTACATTTTCAGGACATTACGTGAAAAAGATTGGGCTATACTTATTTGTTTGTTGAACTTTGGAGGTTCAAATAGCATGGATTCTGTGCAGGGCCATCTTAACAGCATTATGCTGATGACAATGTCATCAGTGACGTAAGATGTGAGGTCATAAGCAGTGCATTGATAGAGCATAAGTTATAGTTAGCACATTGAACTATAACTGCTGAAATACTATGGTTTTATGCATGTACAATCTAAGCCTAACTATAACGTCCCTGTAACCTTTGGGTTTTTTCAGTAACTATATATTTATATATAAAAATATATATATATATATTCAATCATAAGTTTGCCACAATAGGAGAGGACCACACCCAGGTACGTATATCCAGCCACTTTAATGATGGAGGAAAGCATTTTCAAACTGCTACGTTGTCATGCACGCTTTAAATGTCCTTCCCGACGCGTTTCATGCAACAGCATTTCTTCAGGGGCTCAGGGCATTGGTACACAGCTAAGTCTCGGCTTGATTGATATTGACAGTTCTCCCCACCCCGATGGGCGTGGCCACCCGCGTGGCCTCATGGAGCATGTAGTGTCATTAGTTATCCACATGTGAGTCGCCGAGAAATCGCTGAATAAGACCAAAATAAATCCCAAGTGGGTTTGCAGTATCCAAGGTGGAAGTTTGTCCTGCTGGTACCAACCTCCACCGGCAGTTCCTGGCCAGTTACCCTGAAATACTATGGTTTTATGCATGTACAATCTAAGCCTAACTATAACGTCCCTGTAACCTTTGGGTTTTTTCAGTAACTATATATATATATATATATATATATATATATATATATATATATATATATATATATATATATATATATATATATATATATATTGCCGCTCCCAACTCCAAAGGTGGACAATTCTCCACAGGAATAAAGCACTCGCGGGGGCCGTTTGAATCGTTTATTGTGAAACAAACACAGCAGCCAGCAAACTGTTTGCTGGCTGCTGTGTTTGTTTCACAATAAATGATTCAAACGGCCCCCGCGAGTGCTTTATTCCTGTGGAGAATTGTCCACCTTTGGAGTTGGGAGCGGCAATTGACTAGCGAGTGCACCCTCGCGTGTCAGCACCCGCCTGCGAGTGCCGCGCATGTAGGTGCGTGGAGAGCGGTAAATATAAATATATATATATATATATATATATATATATATATATATATATATATATATATATATATATTATTGCTCCGCTGCCAAAAACTTGACACACCAGCACTCGTAGTAGGTTAAACCTAGTCAGGTTTATTGCACAGAAAAACAATGAAACAAACGCGTTTCAGCACTTGCCTTCGTCAGTGTCAGCTGGCGGCGGCAAGGCGGAAATTAATAAAGGCAAACATAATCAAAATAAAAAACGGACCACTGTCCAAATCATAAGCGCCATCTTGTAATGGCAAAAAAAGAAACCAAATTACAATTTCATCAGTTCAAGTGTATCAGTTCAGATTACTGTTGGAAAAAATATGCCAGTGGTGTTTAATATTACATTACACCAAATAAATAATTACATCCCTGTCTTGAGCCCTGAATGGGCAATCGTTACGGGTCAGTTAATTCAGTGTCATCTGAATTAATTAATGTATCGCGGTCCCTCAGTCTCTGAAGTGCACCTGAGTTATTATATCATGTAGTGGCATGTCATGAGGAGAATCTGAATATATTAAAACACGCAGCAACCATAAAGCCCTGAATGGGCAAACAGTGAAAAAGTTTATTTAGACTAATCATAGTTTATTCTAGAATCACTGTCTTTTCTAAATGGAAGTATGCATTATATCATGTATCATATAGTCCCCTGACTCCTTACTACCCTGGTTTCCTCAATTCATTCATAACAAATACTCTGGCACCGACACAGTTCATGGTGACTCTCTTGTATCATTATTTACAGGTGTGATATTAATTCTTCCCCTGCATTAGGACCTCCAGGTGACTTTGTTTGGAGTTCAATGATGTACCTCGACTCCAAGCGTCTTAGCTTAAGCTTGTAGTCGGCCCCTCTCAAATCTTGTAGGATGCAGTCTAGGCTAAAAAAGCTAAGAAGAGTTCTATCACTATTATGGTGCGTGGCAAAATGGCGAGCCATCGGATAGTTCTCATCCTTGTTAGCGATGGCCCGTTGGTGTTCTAGTATTCTTAGCTTCACTGCTTTTGTCGTGCTCCCTACGTAGCGATGTCCGCAGGGACATTTCAGGCAGTACACTACATACGTGGTAGAGCAGGTTATAAATTTAGGGATTCTGATCTTGACTTCCTTGTGAGGTACCTGGTACGATAAGACTCTCTGACTCGTGCTACAGGCCTTGCATTTCCCACATGGGTATGACCCCTGCATGGCATGTAATTCTGCTTTAGATCTTTCTTTGGACAGATCGCTTTGTACTAACCTGTCCTTCGGGGACTTAGTTTTCCTGAACATTATCATTGGATGATCCGGTAGATCTTTACCGATGACAACATCAGATTTGAGAATACCCCAATTCCTTAGCATAATGGCTCTCACCCTATTCGCTGCCACCGAATAGTTGGTGATTAGTCTTATTATGCCATTACCGCCTTTCCTTGCTCTGCTCTGCCTCTCCATCAAGAGTGCCTGCCTGTCAGTAGCTAATACTTTGCCTTTTGCTTGTTGAAGCACCGTGTGAGAATAGCCACGTGATTTAAAAAGTTTTATACTTTTCTCAGCTGCCTCCTCAAAGTCCTTATCCAGGGAACTGTTGCGTTTTATTCTCAACAATTCCCCGTAGGGGATACTTTTCACAAGGGTTCCGGGGTGACTGCTCCGTCCATGCAGAACGGAGTTCCCCGCTGTCTCCTTTCTGTAAAGTGCAGTTTGGATTGCGCCTGAGTCGACAAAGACCCTAAGGTCCAGAAAATTGACCTCTTTACTGCTCATGTTGTGGGTGAAATTCAGATTCAAATCATTGATGTTCAGGGCTGCTATGTATTGGTCTGCTGAGGATTCCGATCCCTTCCAAATAAGGAAGAGATCATCGATGTATCTCCTCCAACAGATTACCCTGTCCACCCATTCAGCCTTGTCATCCGCCTAGACCACCTGCTTCTCCCACCAGCCCACAAACAAGTTCGCGTAACTGGGGGCGAAGCAGGTGCCCATAGCCGTCCCCCTGATCTGCCTATACCGTTGGTCCTGGAAGATAAAAAATATTGTTATTGAGACAGAATGATATAAAGTCCATAATCATTCTGCTGTGTTTCAGGTATCTGGCAGATCTTAGGTCAAGGAAGGTTTTCACCGCTCTCATCCCATCAGTATGCCTTATGCTCGTATATAGGCTGGAAATGTCTAGAGTTATCATTATCAGGTCATTTTCCCACTCCACATCCTGTATCTGCCTAAGGAAGTCCTTTGTATCTTTGGTGTACGAACTCAATTGAGTTACCCATGGGGCCAGAAATGAGTCAATGAACTTTGACATATTTATATATATGTACATATATATATAATCTACAGCTCAGTAAATTGTGTAATCAGTAAATTGTGTAATATCTGATGGATTACTATGCAAATATAATTATACAGCTTAATTTCCGTTTTTTTTATAAATATAAATCTATAGATGCTAGATTTATGAATACAATATGGCTAGATTCACTTATTTCCAATCGGTATTGGAAGGTATGGAAATCGTACACTTCCACTTGGATTCTTACTTACCGTGGTCGTACAATTGCTAGTTGTCCAGAGTGGAAAATCCACAGGTTTAAGAGCAAACAAGCAATTGCGCATTATTTTCCATGTTTTGCTCTTCACATGGAAATCATTTTGCAAGTGGAGAAATCACTTCTCGTGCAAACCCCGGAAATACCGGCCTATTGAGGTACTTTTCCATCCTAAATGCAATCTTACTCAAAACTTTCAGTGTAGTTTTATGCATGCACATTATATGGGAAATGTACTCGTTGTGAAAGCCCCCACTGTTCTTATGTTTTTGGCATGCCCAACCTGGCAGAGGTTTGCAGTTGTAATGTTGTCTGTGCCTGGATCTGGAATATGCGGATACAGATGCCACTTTTCTGCACCTGTTTTTTCACTTACAGATATAGGATTGTTTCCCAGGCCTCCTACAAATTACAGAAGACAATTATAACACTCAGGGCCCGATTCACAAAGGGACTTACAACTTGTAAAGTTACGAGTGCTTAGTCTCCGATACTCTGGGCTGAATCTCTGCACTGCAGTGCGGAGATTCTGCCCCCAGTGCGAAGACTCAGCACTCGCAACTTAACGAGTCGTAAGTCCCATTTTGAATCAGGCCCTCAGTCTCATTAGCTCTATTATGAGATTCTTGAAAATGCAGCTGGCAACTTGATCCATAATTAATTAGAGAGAGGGACGATTACAGGCTGAAACTCTGAGGAGGTGGTGGGATTACAGTCTGATTACAAGTGGAACCCTGAGGGTACCATTAGAAATGATGAATTACCAGTGGAACCAGTAATGGCAGTCCACAGTCCCCAGGTTCATTCTCACTGCCTCCTGCTTTTCACCCAGAGACTCCATCTATTTAAAGCAGATGGGATTCCACCTGTTTCTGGTTTAAAGATATGAATTCTGCTGAGTTTCCACAGATCTCGTAATTGCAATAGGGCTGAAAACTCTTGTTAACTACCTATTCAGAATTAAAAGTCCAATGAGAATGAGGGCCTGAACTGTAAATAAAGACAAATGAAAAATCAATCAGTGACAGCCGTTTGGCTTGCAGCGCTTTGGCATAGTGCTGACTCTTTATAGGCAAATGCTGCTGGTTAAAAACCTTGGGTCCGATTCACAGAACTAATCTGAGACAAACTCCTAAACTTACTACTTTTGGTATTCACAGAAGTCATTTAGCAGTAGTAAAGTTAGGACTCCTAAGTTTACTACTACTAAACTGAGACAAAATCCTACCTTTACGACTTTCGGTATTCACAAAAGACATTTAGTAGTAGTAAAGTTAGGAATCCTAACTTTACTATTACTAAATCCTTTTTGTCTCAGATTACTTTTGTGAATCAAGCCCCTTGAGTCTGGAAAACGTACATTCATTTAAAGATAAAGATTGTACTTGGAGTTGGACTCACACTTTAGAGTGCCTCTATTAAACACTTCAATGTGAGAGAATAGGTGAGCACTAAATAGTAAACATTACTTCATGCATGCAAGATGTTGCATTTGGGAATCTGAAGAGAACTGACCATGATACATCATGAGAGCAGATGCATGAGATCTAGTAAAAACATATAGTGGGCAATTTTTTCAGTGCAGAAAACAACACAAAAGAAACTGGAAACCAGGGTAAATGACTCAGTTACTTATCGGTAATCTTCATTACTCCGAGTCATAGTCTTCCTGGTCCCAGTCCTCGGTTACCTCCCACCCCCCCTGGGACTGAGAAACCGCATTAATAAAAGATTTGTCCTCAATCCTCATAGGGTATAGTTTCCAGTTTCTGTGGTCTTGTTATTTTCATGAAGTTCCTGGCTATGACCCGCCTATTTGAGGCACAGGAAGTATTCCTCCTGGGAGGCCATATTGATAGAGGCACTAGCCGGGAGAGATTTGTTTTTGTTTTTTTAGCTAGGTAAATTCTGTCAATTTAGGAGACCTCGCTACATGAGTTTGGATGAGGAGGAGGGGGAGGAATCGGCAGTGAGCCATGAATGAAGGTGGCAGGTAGATCAGTGAATGAGACAGGCTGTCCATGAATGAGGTAGGATGATCAGTTAACATGCCATGAGACGCAATGACACAGGCAGGCTGATCAGTGAACGAGACAGGGTATCCTCTGAAAAAGACAGAGGGTCCAGAGAATGTGACATAGTGCCCAGTGAATAAGAGAACATGTTCAATGATTGAGGTGGGCTGATCAATGTATGAGACAGGATGTCCAGACAATGAAATATAGTGTCTAGTCAATGAGACAGGGTGTCTAGTCAATGAGGTAGCATGATCAGTGAAAGAGTAGGTGTCACATTTATCAGCAGTTTGGGTTTTCATCACTAAAATGAACCAAAATGGCGCAAAGTGTTGATTTTGGTATTTACTTTTAAGCGCAGAACATGTCTTTCCCACATGAGCATTCTCATGCATCCACGTGGGGTTTCGATACAAATTCCAGTGTCGAACATTGTTATACAGATGTTAGCACCAAACAATTATACCCCTTCGAAGCAGGTGCACCATTACAGAAAAGTTTTCTTTTCTCAATTTTTTTTTAACTTTGCATGTGCGGTATACTGAACAACACCCATCAAAGTTATTGAAGGGTTAAGCAATGTCAAAGCCTAGTATTTAGTACTGGAAGGACCCCTTTCTACTACAAAACCCATGTTTGACACCATGCACACTTCCTGCAATATGGAGCAAGGGTGCGTACGTTGGTATAATGCAGCCTAATTTGCACCAGTGCAGGGTAGGGAGAGAAAAACAGTGCCATATCTTAGTCAATACTTCTACTCTCTCCCTTTCACAAACTGTAGTACATCAACTGTGGTTGCTGTATGTGGTTGCTGTACTGCATTGCACAGATTCTTTGTAAATTTGCCCAAAGGTGTCCATTGATCGAGGCAGACTGATCAGTGAATGAGACAGGTTGCCCACTGAATGAGCCAAGGTGCCCTGTGAACGAGACATGGTGTCCATTGAATGGGATATGTCCATTGATTGAGACATGCAGTCCTATAAATGAGACTGGATGTCCAGTAGTGAGATCAAGAGCGATTAGAGAACGACCGTATGATTCTGCTCCTGATAATGCTCATTCTCACGCAACGTTATTGGAGGGCTGTCTTTCCTACAGGATATCTAAATACCGCAAGTTGTGTATGCACTGTTTGTACAGTTGGCTAGGAAACCCCATTTAGAGCACCCAGTTGGAATGAACAGCACTCGTTCCAACGCATGCGTTTTCTACGCATGCCGCTACACCGCAAGTCATTACAACTACCCGTTGTTACATCGCATGCCATTACAACGCAAGTTGTTACAATGACTTGCTGTAGGGGGGGCGCTGGAGTTTGGAATAGTATAATTTACTATTCCAACTCCAGTGTGTGCAACAGTAGGTAAGGTGTTGGATTGATAACCCAACAAATCCAGCACCTTCAGCCCCCTACAGCAAGTTGTTGTACCGACTTGAGTTGTAATGGCATGCGATGTAACAACACGTTGTTGTAACAACTAGCGTTGAAATGGCATGCGGTGTATCGCATGCGTTGTAAACAATGTTTCCCGTTGAAATACCATATAGTATATCCTTTGGTTAGAAAAAAGGATGAAGTAATCGTGGATGCCTATGCTCCACTCCCTCTCAAGTAAGCTATCATTACACCATCCATACCTTATTAAAATACAAGCCCCCTAGGAAAACTTGTCATCACACTCTCTCCCCTGAAACTATTCTTCATTCATACTGCAGTAGATGTAACCCCTCTCCTTGGAGATTGTCCAATATTAGAACAAAGCCTTTAGACTCTATGAACCAAGAGCCTTCCTCCGTGGCGAATGAAGTAGGTTTCCTTATTAATGTAAGATCCCTTATTAAAAATAACATTGCTTTCAGGGATTTTGTTTCACTGAGGAAACCTTCCTGGGTATTTACAACTGAGACCTGGGCCTCGGTTTCCTCTGGTCCTGATCTTGTAAATGCAATTCCTCTGGGCTACACCTTGACCAGGATGTACAGGTCTGGGCGTAGAGGGGGTGGGTTGGGAATACTGCATAAAGATTCCTTTTTTTGTCGAACTGAGCACCTCTCCATTGCCTTAGATTATTTTGAGGCCATGTATTTTTCTATCAACTCCACTCCTTCAGTTTTTTTCTCAGGTATCCTATTTTATAGGCCCCCTGGCCCTAGAACTTCTTTTTGTCAAGACCTGATGAAGTTGGTGGAACCTTTCATTGATAGACCCAATCTGACTCTTCTAGGGGATTTCAATTTCCATTTAGAAAACTCTAGCTCCAGAGATACGTTATCCCTGGTAGAAACCCTAGATGCATGTGGCATGACCCAACTCGTGGACAGTCCTACTCACTCAGCAGGCCATACGTTGGATGGGGTGTTCTCTAATGATTCCAGACTGAAGACAGGTACCCCCATCACCTTGGCCTGGTCAGATCATCGGGCTGTGCCCATTGAGCTTATGGTACGCAGTACAGCCCCTGCTCAATCGGATTCCAAGAAATGGGGACTTAAAAGAAATTTCAGGGAGATCAATAATGAATCCCTAGCCCCATTTATGTCTAAACTTGGTTCCTCTTTAAATAAGGATACTAACTCCGCGGTAGGGGATTTCTCCAATATCATCACGGAGGCTGTAGATATTCTCGCTCCCGCTAAACATCACCACTCCGCTAGAAAGAGCCCTTCTGCGCCCTGATTCTCCGACAAGCTCAGACAGTTGAGACAGGGATGCAGAAGACAAGAGAGGCTCTGGCGTGGTAATCTTGATCCTACTGAGAAGATAAAACATAAACATCTCCTAAAAGAATATAAATTAGCGGTTATTGAGGAAAAAAAGGCATTCTATGTTAATCTGACCACCTCCCTGAAATCTTCCAAAGATCTTTTTAAGATTATTGACTCCCTCTCTGACCCCAAGACCATCGATCCTATTGTTGAAACACAGGAGCTTTGTGATAAAATCTCCACCTTTTTCCACACTAAAATTGTCGACATTTATAATGCTCTGGAATGTCTTAATCATCAGTTGGATTTTTTACCTGAGCCTAGTCTGCTCCTTCTCCATCCTCCTGCTTTTGTAGCAGGGACACAGGCTTTTGTAGCAGGGACCCAGGCTTCGGAACCTGGGCCGAGTCTGTCTGCCTTTCCGCTCCTCACCCTCAATGAGACTAACCGCCTCCTGGATAACATCAAATCAGGCTCTCCTTTGGACCCTTGTACGCTTAAAATCTTGAAGGCCTGCAGGGAGGTGGTTATTCCTCCTCTTCTTGAGGTGATGAACCTGGCAATTCTCTTGAAGAAGGCCTCTCTTGCGCCACAGTACTGAAAAACTTTCGACCCATTTCTCTGCTTCCGGCCTCCGCTAAGATTCTCGAGGTCCATCTTAATCGCCACCTTACCACCTTTATGGATGACTCAGGCCTGCTGGACATCTCGCAGCATGGCTTTCGTAAGGCCCATAGTACCGAGTCTGCTCTTACGGTGGTCATCAACAACATCTGCTCGAGGGTCGACAGGGGCCAGATCACTCTTCTGGTCCTATTTGATCTTACGGCAGCCTTCGACACCCTGTCTCCCCTGGTCCTGGTTGCCTTGCTCAGGGAGATAGGAGTTGGAGGCTCAGCCCTTAGTCTTCTTATGAAGAACCGGGTTTTAGAACCCAGCGGCGCCAGGGACACGCCCAAAGTCTTCGGGTTCTCCTGTCTTGGCAAACAGAGACACGGAATACTTCTAGGTGGCGTCAGAGATAGGATTTATTAGCTGCAGCTAGTAACAGTTATCCCAGCAATACAACACGGTGTACAACTCAAGAAACTGTTCAATTTTCATAGAGCAAGAC
This sequence comes from Lissotriton helveticus, assembly GCF_964261635.1. Classification (NCBI taxonomy): domain Eukaryota; kingdom Metazoa; phylum Chordata; class Amphibia; order Caudata; family Salamandridae; genus Lissotriton; species Lissotriton helveticus. The sequence goes on from NC_136072.1 coordinate 165,046,475, forward strand.
ATCAGTATTTATACACAATATTCTCATTATAAATGCACACCCACTGCGCAAAATTCTGACCAATAGGACACATTTTCTAACTGAGTATCACATTAACAAAAACCCAATTTACAGTAACCCAACCCAGAAGTTAATTATTAGGAATGTCCCAAATTCAATTTCCACAAGCCGGACAAACCCATAATTGAAAGCACTACCCATGTAATGAAAAGTCGTAAGGAAAGAAACAATTCAGATGCTGATTAGGATAAGATATGTGCAAGGAAACTAAAAGTTAACAAGGTCCTGAACATTGATTGGCAATTACAGACAAGAATCAAACCAAGGGAAATTGGCTTCGTGACGGGTCAGTTTCAGGTGAAGAGGTCAGCGTCCTGCAGTTCACTCACCAGTTAAGAAAGGGCCTGCATACATGAACAATGAGGCCCATGCAACTTTGTTCATTCGGTTACCTCCACGGCCTACGTGAGGGCAACACAAAATGGCGTCACGAACAACGCAAACAAAATGGAGTCCGGTCCCGAAAACCACGGAACCTCAGACCCTCCTTTTGCCATTACGTAGGCAATGACCTAAACTCACGTTAATCTGAATCCAGGTCTATATCTATTCTCATCAGGTAATCAAAGTGTTGCTGTAACATCATCTTATTATCCTTCGCTTCTCTCAGGACAGATTGTAGCACAAAGGCCACAAATGGCGGGACCACACTGGATGCATAAGCAACATGAGAAAAGGATTGCTAAAGCCATACCAAGGAACATCAGAATCTTCCATCCCCATTTGGACAGCATTTCCCAAAACCATCTTATCAACTACCAGTCCCTTCGTCTACATGTATAGACTTAGCGGACTTATGTAACCTCAAGATGGCTTGGTACACTGTCGGGGCGTTATCTGGTATGAAAACGCAGCAACTAGACCCGATCAATTTACATACTCCACCTCTATCTGCAAGTATAATATCTAAAGCAAAGCGGTTCTGTAATGTCATAAGGCGATCCGCTTGAAGCTCAGCTGTAATATTGCTAAGGGCACCTGCAGTCTCATTTATAGTGGCCTCAACCACTCTCGTAAGCTGACGAATAGTCCTACCATTAGCCATAGGACCCCAAAAGGGCAGGAAACCCTTAAAGAAGTCTCCAACTTCTTGTGCAGCAGTGTCTTTCGCATCGATAACACCTCTACCATATCTTGTCTTATGGTAGTCGAAAGCAGCTGTATGTGTAGGGGGAAGCAAAAACGCCACATAACATGTGCCTGAAAAGTCAGAAGGCAACCATGTATATGCTCTGTCATAACAAACAAAATACGTGCCTTTAGCTGGCACGAACGGTGGAGATTTCTGGGATGTATAGACATAGGTGTGAATACACACACTCTTACCAAGCTGAGCTCTCGGATTCTGACCATTACCTTGCAGACAAAAATGACCTCGGTGGGGTACAATCCAAATAGGGGGAGACCTTTTTCGTCTCTCGTTCTCTGTCAGACTAATGCTATATCTCGTCTTGTTCCAACCAATATATGCTCGTACCTCATCTTTAGGGATAGCATTATATGCATCAATATCTCTGACCATATCTACTATTTCCTGTATCAAGGCATTATTATTCGCATTATCTTTGACGGAACGTACAGGAGATGCTTCATTCGCATAGATAAACATTGACTGGAGTGCCCATACTGACCCATTAGGCGAAAAAGGCAAAACCAAATATGGCATTACCTTATCAGTCGTATGTGGCATAAGACCACACACCCAACAATTTGTGGTATTTACAACTAGCTGATGCTGGTGTAACATCTGTATAAACGAATTGTTCACAAATTCTAATCTTCGTGTCTGTTCATGTTCAGGCAACGTATGAAACTCATGTGGGGAAACAGTAGGAAAAGAAAAAGTAGGTTGGGAGGTAGATGCAAGCGTCTGTTGTGTGACATAGGAAACCCAACCCACACAAGCTATCGTAATATTCAAAAGCATTAGAAAACACATTATCAAAAAACATTTGTTACGAACCAATATACACATTTTTGCTCTGAAATCAAATCTTTTAACACCCTTGTTGAACTCAAAAGACTCCATCCTCTAACCTGCTGCTCACGGCAATTTTCCCTCTTCACTTAAGTGTGCGCCAAGATCGCACTAACGACCCAGAACCCCAGACCTTGCGTCAATACGCGACTCACCCCTTAAGAACTTATACCGTGACCCTGCAGCTGAGACCGGATGGTGACTCGAAAAAGAAAAAGTAAAAAAGTCTCTTGATCTGACAAGGTGTAATTCACTACATAAAGTTTTTTGGTTTATTTGGCCATTTCAAACGTCCTTTTTCGATCTCAGATTGTAGCGCTCTTTGCCAGGCACAGTCTGATCCTTAAAGAGGAGTTCCGGATTCATCGTGTCGAGTCTCAAGGACAGAGGCACAGCAGCTTGCAGAACATCATCGTCCTTGCGTTCCGACTGAGTCCATGTCAAATGAGCATCACTAAAAGGCACGAATCTAGGGACTTTCTCATAATCTGTGTTAGCTATTCCATCCCTCACCCACCTATCATACGGTAAGGGCAAAGGAACTTTCTTAGTATGGGTGGCATGCACCCAATTCTTTTTACCAGCTACTCTACCAGCAGTCCGAGTTACCAACAACACCAGAAAAGGTCCAGTCCATCTCGGTTCCAAGTTCTTGGATCGCTGAAAATTCTTTAGCAGAACATAGTGACCGGGTTGGATCTTGTGACCTGGATCCGCAGACGCTGCCGGTAAACTGTCATAGACCTGTTGGTGGAGAACACGTAATTTAGCAGTCAAGTCATGTGTGTAATCCACCAACATAGGGTACTCAAGGTCACTGTATTTTTTAGGACGAGGCACACCCCAAACATTCGCTGGACGACCAAACACTATTTCGTATGGGCTAAGTCTCAGACGAGAATGCACTGTCGTCCTTGTTGACAAAAGAGCCAACGGCAAGGCATCCGGCCATGTAAGACCCGTGCTCGCTTGTACCTTAGCTAATTTCAACTTCAAGGTACCATTGTAAAATTCAACAAGTCCAGCAGACTGGGGGTGATTCGCTCCGTGGAACTTCTGATTGATACCCAATCCCGCACACACTTTCTTCATGACTCGGCCCACACATTCACTCCCATTGTCCGACCATACAGTTCTCGGCAAACCAAATCTGGGGAAATACTCTTTGAGCAAAACCTTAGCTGTAGACAAGGCAGTATTATCCTTTAGGGGGTAGGCCTCTATCCATCTGGAAAAGGCGCAAACAACCACAAGGACATACTTCAGATTATTGCATCTCTCCATGTGAATGTAATCTAGCTGTATCACTTCAAACGGATACGTCCGAGGAGAAAAATGACCAGCTGGAGTTGGAGTTCCCTTGCCAGGTACTTCAGACAAATCATACAATGCTTCACAACATTCTCAGCACATTTCGGAATTTCAGCATTCTGCCAAACTGGAGCCAACAACTTGCATATTCCCTTCAAACTAATGTGAGCCATTCCATGAGCCATAGTAACCACTGGGAGCACATACGCATCAGGCAACAACCATCGCTGATGTTCTGACAACTCAACCCAACAACCTGTCGAATCCAACATACCCGTACTCTCTCTCCACGTACTCACTTCTTTCTCCGTAGCTTCAGCCTGAATCATCTTCACACTTTCTATTGTGTCTTCACACATTCCACTTTCCACAACCCATCTTGCAGGACCTGCCACATACATACGGCTCATCATGTCTCTTGCCGTTTCCTTCGCAACTTCATCCGCAAACGCATTCCCTCGACCTACATCGTCCACAACTTTCTTATGCGCACTACACTTCACAATTGCAATCTGCTTTGGGAGAGCAAGGGATTCCAAAAGTTCATTCACTAACTGCCCATGCTGAATTTTTGTGCCATGGGAAGTAAGGAATCCTCTTTCTCTCCACAAACGTCCAAAACTATGGGCAACACCAAACGCATACTGGCTATCGGTATAAACATTCACTCGCTTTCCCTCTGACAATACGCACTCTCGTGTCAATGCAATCAACTCTGCTGCTTGCGCAGAATTCTGTGCTATGCGTGCTGTCTCAACAACTGTATGTAAAGTTGTGACGGCATATGCTGCAGTCGTTTCACCATTCGGAAGCTTAAAACACGAACCATCTACCCATAAAGTACCATCAATATTCTCAAGAGGAGTATCCTTCAGATCAACTCTAGCTTTCGTTTCTTCCTCTGTACAAAGAAAACAATCATACTGTTCTTGAGCATCCGTCTCTGTAGAGATCGGCAACAACGTAGCTGGATTCAACACATTACATCTTTTGAACATGGCTAGCCAAAAGAGTCAACTCATAACCTGACAGACGTGCACTAGTAAGGTGCTGTGTCTTGGTCCTGCTCAATAAGGTATCCACTGCATGTGGGACCATCAAAATCAACGTATTATCCAATACCAAACCAGCAGACTGTCGGATAGAAACAGCTGCTGCCGCTGTAGCTCTCAAACAGCTCAGTAACGCCTTAGCAACTGGCTCTAACGTAGCTGAAAAATACGCACATGGACGCTGCTTATCTCCAAACTGTTGAGTCAACACTGACAATGCACAACCTTCTCTCTCGTGAACATACAACGTGAAAGGTTTACTGTAGTCAGGAGTACCCAATACCGGGGCCGAACACAATGCATCACGTAATTCAGAAAAACTTTTCTGACACTCATCAAACCAAGGGAGAGGATGTGGAGTATCTTTAAGAGTCAGCGCCAACAGAGGTTTCGCTAACAGGGAAAAATTAGGGATCCATTGTCTACAATACAAGGTGATACCTAAGAAAGCACGCACTTCTCTCTGTGTGGATGGCACACTCATTTGCGCAATCGCTTGAATTCGTTCTGGGGTCAACCTTCTTCCCTCCTTCGACAAGAGATGACCTAAGTAGGTTACTTCTTGGCGACAATATTGCAACTTTGAAGGTGACACTTTATGATGAAGGTCAGACAAATACCGCAACAGAGAAAGAGTATCCTCTTTACAAATCTTTTCATCATCAGCAGTAATCAATAGATCATCAACGTACTGGATAAGAGTAGCACCAGTAGGCAACACAAAGCTATCAAGCTGAGTTTTCAACGCCTGACTATAGATGGAGGGACTTTCACAATAACCTTGGGGAGCTCTCTTAAAGCGGAAGCTTCGTCCTCCTAAAGAGAAGCCAAAAATATCCCTACTCTCTTCAGCAATCGGAATACTAAAGAAAGCATTCTTTAGGTCGATAACAGAAAACCAGGCTGCCGAAGCAGGAATCAGAGTCAACAAAGCAGTGATATCAGGGACAACAGGAAACTGTGGCACCACAATCTTGTTGACCTCTCGAAGGTCGATCACAAACCGGTACACAGGTGGCTTAGAAGTATCAGTACGCTTAAGAACAGGACTGTTACACACGTTACCTCTCGTTTCTTCAACCACACCCTTCTCAACCAAATCATAGACGATCGCTAGAAGAGCTCTCTCGCCATCGCTAGAGATTTTATATTGGGGATTACGAGGAAGCCTAGCATTCGATTTGAGGGTGACAACATAAGGTGGAATCTGCAAAAGACCAACATCATTAGGACCTGTAGCCCAAAGTGTATCAGGAAGAGAACGCAATTCCAGTGGAAGACAATCTTTAGACAAATACATCGGAGAAATCACTTTCTTACCTAGGGTAAGATGTACTCCCGAAGGAGAACAATGTAATGTCGCATACAATCTTTTCAGAAAATCCAAACCCAACAGATTCTCATTACAACCAGTCGTTAAAATAAGAGGAGTTTCCAATTCACAAGGGCCAATAGAAAGGGACAAAGGATTAGAAATCGGGTTACAAACTGGGGCGCCTGAAAATCCTACGGAAACATTGGTCAAGCCAGACAAAAGTGCGCCAGGGAGTTTAGAGTGCATAATAGAACTATTTGTCGCACCAGTATCCAAAAGAAAAGGTTGTACCACACCTGATGTAGTCACTTCAACATAAGGTCCACTCTGATCTACTGGAACTGACACTACTCCCTCTCTTTGCCCATGTCTGTCCTAACTATCATTATAACCAGCACTCTCACTCTCGATATAATAATCATCAACATAGTTCTGTGCAGACTGACCACTCGGAACATTCTGTCTGTCAAAATAATTCGCAGAGTTCTGAAGGGAAGAGGAACGCTCATTCTGGGGTAACACACCACGTCCCCTACCCCTAGGAGCTTGCTGGAAACCACCACGACCTCTCTGACCAGATACGCCATTCGCACCCTATAACAGAGCCGGGCAACTATTCTTAAAATGACCTTCCTCTCTGCAATAAGCACACTGATTAGGACCAGGAAAGAATCGCGGAGCATAAGGCTCAGGTTTCTGTAAGAATCTCTGAAACTGTGGAGGTTGCTGAAACTGAGGCTGATTCAGACGAGGCGGATAAGCTTGCTGCAAAAGAACTTTCGTCTTTAGATCTTTAGTCTTCTTCTCTGCTTTATCCTTCTCATCTTTATCCCTATTCTCATAATATTGTGCAGTAGCCAATATCTGGGCCGACGAAGAAACAGCCCATGAACTCTCAGAGTCCTTTAACTTATTAGAAAGTTCGGGAAGCAAATTAAAGACAAATTTGTCCACGAACAACCTTTGACCACTTTCCGTACTCATGTCCTGACCACTATGATCAATAAACGTTTCTTCAAACCTAGTGAAGAAATCAGACACACTCTCGTCTTTCTTCTGTTTGCATGCTGCTAACTTGTCCCAATTCACTCTTAAAGCAGGCATCATAGTTTTCATTAGATTAATAATCCTACCAGGTAATTCTGCAACTAAGGGCTCAGGTTTGGCACCTCCAACCTGTCGACCATCTGCAGCAACAATATTAGCCCACTTATCTCCTAATTCTGCCGCATGATTCTCATGACGAATCTTCGCCCACAAAGGTTGAGGAACTACATTACCCATTAACATGTCTATGTCAGCTAAATTCATAATACACGCTTCAACTGTCTGAGACAACTCCTTGTAATAACCAGCAGGATTCTTACAGGGGTCAGGTAAGGTCTGCTTAAGAGCCAAGACCTCTGCTCGCTTCCAAGGAACATGTACCCACACTCGCTGAAAATGGGCTTCTGCAGCCTGAATACCCCGCTTAACATCAGCCTGAACTGCCTCTCTCCAGACAGGGGGAACCGCTCTCTTAGGATACTGCTTCACTTTCCTCCTAACAGATGGATCAGGTTCATACAATGGCTGAGGCGGTAACCTAGACCTGAAGGCAAGTATCGTCTCTACAGCATCTGTAACATCAGATTCCACTATCGTCCCTTTAGCAAACTCTGACTGAACATCAAGCACTTCCTGCGGAATCGGACCCAACTCATTATCTTCCCATTCCTGCCGCAGAAAAGCACACATCACATCAAAAACATACCTTTGCTTAGGCGGCTCTCAATGAAAGAAAACATCCACAACTGATGGCAAATTGTACCTAGAAACATTCAAAATCCATCTACGAGTCAATAAAGCCAACACTGCTCGTTCTTCGGAACTAGGAAGCTGACTACGACTCTGCTTACGTTCCTGAAACAGGGGTCATACTCAGTGGCCCAAACAATGGAGACAATAGATTAACGACAGTTTCTGTCATTCGTTTTCGAGCAGAAGGAGAAGAAGTAGGCGTAAAAACAGGAAAGTTAAAATCTTGAGACAAAGTAGGAACAAGAGCAGTAGGAGTCTGAGATGCAGAAGCAGAAGGCAAAGGAGTTTGAGGCAAAGCTGGAAGCAAAGCTTGCGACCCTAGAGTGGGTTGCGCAATAGGAGGCAAAACCATCTGTGGAGCACCGGGTGGCTGAACAACAGCAGGAGGTTGAACAACAAAGGGTGGAACAACCGGGGGTAATGGAGGCGCAGTAGCACCCTGCACATAAGGGGGTGGCAATCTCAGTAAATGAGACAACAAAGGATCTTTTTCAAGGTCTTCAGTCACTTTCGGAGGAGAAGACGGATAACATTTATCTATGGCCATGCAACGCTGTCTATCTAAAACTTCACACACTCGATCTTCCTCATCTGACTTAAACTGCCTAGCAGCTTGTAGTACTGACATATTCTTAATTTCTTATCTTTCCTATCTCTCTTTGCTTGCTTTATTTCTCGCTGTTTGGCTTCCTTTCGCCAAAGGCGGAAAGTGTCAAACATTGCCGGCCGGGCTTTCTTCTTAAATAGCGCAACTTCCAGATTATCTAAAACATTTACTTCAAAACTACCATGTTGGGGCCATCATAAAACACCATCTTTTTTAGTATAGCGGATCCACACTTCATTATAAGTGATAGGACCCACTCCGTGTTTTGAATAGAGCTTATAAGTCGAAGTTCCCACCGGAGGTATCGGACACGAATCCTCCAATCGGGAATCCCTGTTGCAACCACAACTAAACCATTTCCTAATTTTGCTAAGACCAGGCATCTTATAGCTCACTAATCTAGCTTCAAACTTGAAGGGGTTATCAACTATCGATACACTCGTAAATATACGAGCCCCTCAGCTTCGATTTTTGCAAAAATCAAATCAAAACCAAGAACCAAAACAAAGTTGTGGGAGCGACCCACTTATACTTAACCAAATATCTGTCACGCCACCAGAAGACCGTCTATCGTCTCGCTTTACAAAGGATCAATCAAGGGTCCAAGACAGGGCGACAGTCAGGGCAGCAGTCCTTCGTAGCCGTTGGAATGCGGGAAGCCTCGCAGAAAAGACCTTCGGTCCACGTCGACATGCAGGGGTCAATGAAGTGGCGGCCTTCCTCCAGAATTTCCTCACGTGGCTCCTCACGATCCTCGGGCTTGGACTAGTACCGCTGAAGTCGCCCCACCGATGGGCGCCAACTGAAGAACTGGGTTTTAGAACCCAGCGGCGCCAGGGACACGCCCAAAGTCTTCGGGTTCTCCTGTCTTGGCAAACAGAGACACGGAATACTTCTAGGTGGCGTCAGAGATCAAATTTATTAGCTGCAGCTAGTAACAGTAATCCCAGCAATACAACACAGTGTACAACTCAAGAAACTGTTCAATTTTCATAGAGCAAGACCTCAGTATTTATACACAATATTCTCATTATAAATGCACACCCACTGCGCAACATTCTGACCAATAGGACACATTTTCTAACTGAGTATCACATTAACAAAAACCCAATTAACAGTAACCCAACCCAGAAGTTAATTATTAGGAATGTCCCAAATTCAATTTCCACAAGCCGGACAAACCCATAATTGAAAGCACAACCCATGTAATGAAAAGTCGTAAGGAAAGAAACAATTCAGATGCTG